>NC_143583.1:35535586-35835586 GCF_048544385.1 Mastigoproctus giganteus | reverse complement strand
CAATATTTATTTCTTATGGGGTGAAAAAGAACTTTGTAATAACATATTAATCGATTTTGTAATAAATGAATATATTTACAAAGAAAAGCCTATCCTTTCGTAGGGGAATGGTATGTGCTTCATATAAACGAGTACTCTGTATAAACTGAGTTTGTATTAACAAGATTTTATTGTATTTACTTACTTATGGACCACCCTACATTTAGCAATGCATTTGTCAAAATTACATGTCTGACTTCCAAAATCTGCTAATAGAGCAATCTAATGCCTGTTTCCTGATACCTGTAAACAGGTATCCTGTTTCTGCTGAGCAATAATAATAATAATTAAAAAGTTAAAGAAAAACATAAAACCAAAGACAAGTAGACCATTAGCCCATTTTCAGCAATATAAAATCAAAGACAATTAGCCAAGAAACAATTTAGTCAAAGGCGCCTCCGTAGCCACGTGGGCAGGAGCAGCAGTGCGTAGCACATGCTTCTTGATTAGACCGGGGTTCCAGCCCGTGCCTACCAAATACGGAGGATGCGGAAAGGTCAGGGAATAGCCACCGCATATCCCCGGAGCAATATGGCCTTAGTTGCTAATGCTCCTAAAAAAACAAATAACAACAATAACAACAATTTAGTCAAAACCCAAACATGTAGCAACCATAGTTATAATATTTACATTGATATGACTCCAAGCTCTGCTCAAGACCCATCTTCAAAGATATAGATTGAAGCCTATAAAAAAATGTGTGATCGTTAAGACTAAGTATGCTTCACATTTCGAACAAGAAAATCCTGCTTAACCTGGTGGTAGTGGCAAAATTACATTTGAATTCCAAGATTAATAGTTTATAATTAACAGTTATGTTATTTTCGGGTCATCCAACAGCTGATCCTCAAAAATAACATAAGCCTAATCAACAATTAAAAATCAGAAGTTTTTCTACCTTCCTAAATATAGTCAAACTTTTACTGCAGTAGTGTCTGAAATGAATTTATGGTTTTTGTACAGAAATTGTGTGCAAGAATTGTCAGGTGACCTGCCATCATCTTTGCAACTATTTGGCTTTTTTGCTTGAAGAGTGTCACGATACCAGACAAGTGTCAACGCTGTGTTTCTTTATAGTTTCAGGTAACTTGTTTTTCTCCATCCACTAGTTCAATAAACATCCAGTCTTACATCAGTTGTTTTTTAAAGATTTATTAGTTTCACATCGTAAAGACAGAACCACAAAACCCAATATTCTTTCAAGATGGCTTCTACACTGTAGGAAGCAGGATACATAGTTTCAAATTTCATATGCCGTGAAGTGTGCCAAATCTGAAATAAATCTGAAAATGGAAAGCAACTAATAGTAAAGAATACATGTCTTTTTAATATTTACATACGTAATAAGCAAATTATGTGCTTGCACATTTGAAATTTCGTGCACTTAAAGGTCTTTTAAATTGGAAAATGGGAGAGAAAAAAACATGTTTCTACAGGATAATCCATTAAAAACATCATAAAAGTTCAACGATGTTAAATTACTATGCCACTCATTTTTATTATTTGAGTATTGCAGATATGAAAAGGAATATTGGGAGTTTACTGATACTACGTCACTACTAAATACGACCAATAGAGGTGCTGCTGAAACAGACAACCATCGTGAACACCATACTTTTTGATGTTTCATATTGAAACATCAAAAGGTGGTGTCAAATGTTTCAGGAAGCCAAATCTGTTGTAAGATTATGCCATGGGGGAAGACAGTGTGATGAAGCATGTGTTAGAGTGCATTCAAGTCATCGTGGAAAAGTCCCAGCAAGTCTTTAAGGCGTTTGTCAAGAGAAACAGGTGTGCCTTATACCACCTTCTAATGCACAGTGAAATGTTATCTGAAAATATATTCATATCGCATGCAGGGTGTGCAGGTTCTGCAACAGCAAGATCATAGATCCCATTTAGCTATCACAACATTTGTGTGCAAAAAGTTAAAGTCAGATGAAAACTTTCTCAATGGATGAGTGGATGAGTGTTTAAGTTGTTTGTTCGTTCGTTATTTGGTTTTTAGGAGCATTAGCACTAAGGCCATATTGCTCCGGGATATGCGGTGGTCATTCCTTGACCTTTCCGCATACTCCGTATTTGGTGGTGACGGGCTCGAACCCCGGTCTAATCAAGAAGCATGTGCTACGCACTGCTGCTCCTTCCCACCTGGCTACGGAGGCGCCCTGTTTAAGTTGTGTGGCCACGTTTCATGTGTTCAGAAGGGTCAACACAATGCAATAATTTAGGCCACTGATCACCCTCATGCTTCCTACGAGCTGAAAAGGGCAAAGTCCTAAAGTAATGTGTGGTGTGCAGTTACATGCAACAAGGTATTCGAGGCCTTTCTTGTTTGCTGAGTCCCTTATTTGGACATGCTTGAACTGTTTTTTGTTTTGCAATTGCAAGACGATTACGAAATGAACATGTCATTTTCAAGCAGGGCTGTGCACTTCCGCACTGGTCTACTTAAGTACGAAACTTCCTTAATCAAACATTTTGTGAAAATAGGTGTAGTCATGGAGGACCCAATGCTTGCTCCCCAAATTCACCTCCTGACCCCACCCCACCTGACTTTTTCATGTGGGGTTATGTTGCATATGCTCATCTATTTATTTGGGTTTTTTTTAGGAGCATTAGCAACTAAGGCCATATTGCTCCGGGGATATGCGGTGGTCATTCTCTGACCTTTCCGCATCCTCCGTATTTGGTGGTCAAGGGCTCGAACCCCGGTCTAATCAAGAAGCGTGTGCTATGCACTGTGCGCCTGCTCACCTGGCTATGGGGGTGCTGTATATGCTCATCTGAGAGATATAAATGATCAAAAAGGAGAATCACTGCTGCATTCGAATCAATCACACCACAAATGTTGGATAACACCCAGAAACTTGCTGACCAATATTGCATATGCCATAGAAACCAAGGAGGCCATGTTCAGATTCAATGAAAACTTCAGTTTTGGCTATCTTTGTTCATAGTTTGAATAAAAATGTGAAGTAGTTTTCATTTTATTCCTTTTTACTTTTATGTGCAGAAATTTGCCTTTAGCCATCAGGTAGTTGGTTGCTAGAACAAACTTCCATCTGTTGTTGTGGAAGTTGATAGCTTAAATAAAGTCAAGGAAGTGAACAAACTTTTGGAGCAAATGGATGGGTGAAATGGAAAGTTTTTTTTTGCTGATGCTGAACAAGCTTGCTTTCTTGCATCATATGCCTTTACTAATGATGTCATTTTGAATGATCACCCTGTATTTTATGTCTGCAACATAATGTTGCTATATACTGTGTTGTAGACTTGTTCTGTGGCCATTCATTTAGAGAACGTACTAAGTTAAACAAGTCTCCCAAGTATGCCAATTGTTGGCAGAGGAAAAGTCCCTCTGCACACATATGGCAGTGGACAAGATATGTCCTGAGTATGTAAAGGCTATATATGTCCTTAAAAGAAGAACAGATTATGGAGAATAGTCTGAGGATAGTCTGTATTGAGAATAGTATGTATTGCACGGGGGTGCCACTGCCCTGACGATCTCTTGCCTGAGTGTTTCATTCTTCGAGTATATAATATCATTGAGTGATAGTATGTATGACAGTCTACGTTTTTGCAGCTCTCTGTCACTTCCACATTGTCAGATATGGAGAGCTCATGCTTGGGCGTTTCATACTTTGGTGTATGTAAGAACTATGAATAGCAGTTTATGCTGGTTTGTAGCTGTTTATCACATCCATGTTGTTGGACATGATTGAGAGCATGCATCAGTATGATTTTTCACATTTTTCTTCTATAACACTTTTCCAAATATAAATATATAAGCTATATGTCCACAATTATTTTATATGTCTAATCACAAAAAAATATGTTATTTATCTTCTTTTATTATCCTATGTATGCTAATTATAAATATACATGGACACAAGTGTGAATATATACAAGTTCAAGTAAGTTTAAATGTGATAATCTGTATGTTTTTGGGTGTGTGAGTGTCTGCTGTGCTAGTGAGAGAGAGGAAATGTATTCAAATATATGATTAACTGTGTGTATAAGTACAATGTGAGTGAATGTAGGTATGTATTTATGTCAATGTATACGCCTTGTACTGGTTGGGAAGAGTCCACTTAACCTGCAAAATAAAAAAAAAAATTTGTGCGTACTGAGTGGGATAAGTGTGAAAATGGGGAATGAATGAGAATGTCCTAAAGTATTAACTGTTGTATCCTGAATGTGAGTGTGTAAAAATTTAATTAGCTATTCTTGCAGGTAAAGTTGTATAAACCTGAATTAATGACAGGCCACCTATGTAAACTATGCAGTAACCAAATGAATATTTATGATTAGCATATATATATAAAAAAGTGATGTCTTGGTAGTTATATTTAGTGGCACAGATGCCACCTAAATATCGGTCTGTCTGTATGATGAAGTAAGATGATAAATGTATGAGAGTGTTGTGTTGTTTTTCAGTGTCCCTAAATATGTATATAAAAGGGAAAGGGGGAGTGTAATTGTATAAATATAAGTATTACAGGTGTGCAGTTGGGCCTAAGTACATGTAAAGTGTGTGTGATTCTAACAGGTACCCCCAAATTAGACTGCAATGCAAGCACAACCTACCAGGAAATTAGCATTAGTAGAAGCATATAATGCAAGAAAGCAAGCTTATATAGCATCAGCCAATAAAAAAAAAATTCTCATTTCATCCATCCATTAACTCCAAATGTTTGTGTAGTTCTGCATTGAATTTATTTAAGCTGTCAACTTCCATGACAGATGGAAGTTTGTTCCAGCAATCAGCCACTCACTGGCTAAAGGCAAATTTCCACACATCTATTTTACAACAGTCCTGCAATGTTGAGAGCATTACATGGAATTTGCCAACACAGGCTTCAGCTGGCTTGGCCAGTGCAGGATACTAACAGTGAAGCACTGCATGTCCACAGTGCAATCTCCTCCCCCACATAAAGGACACTGGTCCTATGATGTTAACTCCCTTTAGTCCTTGTCTCCCTTTCCCACCTCAGCCTTTTCACCTGGTGGACTCTACCAACACAAATATTTTCCTGCTCTTAACAGTCCCCCTCCCCTGTGAAGATTGAGCTCCTTCCACAGGGGTGTCCCCCTAACCTTTAACTTCTTATTTCCAGGTGAAAAGTATTCCTACCATCTGTCTTCTTTATCTTCATCTGTCTCCCCAACTCCCTTTTTTCATATACCAGAGTTTTTTTTTTTTTTTTTTTTTCCTCTCTGAGGACTCTCCCTGGGAAGCTCAGGTATCATCCGGGGTTCGCCCCCACCAGAGACCTTTCTACTACATCCGGCCTGCCTCCCCAGGGCAGATGATGAGCAAAACGAAGTCCAACTAGGGGCCTTGTGGCTAAATGGCCGGAGGAACAAGCCAACACTACACTATGCAGACCAACATTAAAAATCACACTATCTCTGGCCTTTACAGTTTGTACTGCAACTCAGAGTAAACAAGCAGGGAGTTGGGGGCCTCAGGTGCCACTTGACAATTAACGCTATATGCTATGTCCTTCCTGTGAACATTGTACTCCCCATATTCAAATAAAATTCAGCATTGCTTATGTCTGAGTGGCACCAAGTCTCCGATATTCCTACAATATCTGCATTTGATGACACAATCAGTTTTCAAAAAAGGAATGTTTTCCGAAGGAGATGGATACATCTAATAAACAATGGACAGTGCTAATAAAAATTGTTATGGCAACTTAAAACGGTATCATTGATAGCATATTAAAATATAATTAAAATTATATTTTAATATGCTATCAATAATACTATTGATATTGAATTGAATCAAATTGATACTGAATCAAATATACTACTGATATTGAATTTTAATATGCTATCAATATTAGGGGCTTAGAGGGGAACAGGTATCCTGTGTGTTGTCAGACACTCAGCCTAAAACACTGATGGATCCTATATCTCTCTATTACAGAAGATTTAGGAGAAGTCTGGTTGGCCTGCCTCCCTAAAATCCACTAATGCACACCTTCTCGATGGTAAGCCCTGTTATGTCACTTAGGTGGCAACGAACGTGTAGAGTGGTTCTCTTCAAGACACCTGGTCAGCGTGAAGAGGAAAAGACCAAACCCTCCAGCATGAGAGCACAACAATACAAATGGCCCTCAGTCCCCAGCAGCTTTCACTCTCCCTCTTACGGCAGCGAGAGGATCAGAGTGGAAGCAGAGGGTGCTAAGAATCTCTGGGTACGACCAGGCTGCCATGCACGGAAACTGAACTTGGCCTGTTATAACGTACGATCACTCATCGGTGAAGACAGGATATTAGAACTGGAAAAGGAATTAGAAAATGTGAATTGGAATATTATCAGTTTGGCTGAAACAAGAAGAAGAAATGAATCACTTATAAGTTTATCAAGTAGAAATGTGCTGTACACCAATGGAAACAGTGAAAGGAGTGAAGGTGGAGTTAGGTTTCTGGTCCATAAAGATTTTAAAAACAACATTTTGGAATTCAAAAGTACATCACCAAGGGTGTCAAGGCTAATACTCAAGATTTCTAAGAGGTACAAGCTAAAATTATAATGATTTATGCACCAACATCGAGCCATGATGATGAAGAGGTTTAAGAAATGTACACCGAAATTGAGTCTTCTAGATGAGCAGAAAACCCACTACACTATTATTATGGGGGACTTCAATGCTAAGGTTGGAAAAAGGCAAAACAGTGCAGAAAGAGGAACTATAGGAAATTTTGGAATTGAAAGAAATAAAAGAGGTGAAAGATTTGTGGAATTTGCAGAATCTCAAGGACTGTCAGTAATGAACACTTTTTGCAAGAAAAGGGTGAACAGAAAGTGGAGATGGAAGAGTCCAAATGGATTAACAACTAATGAAATCGACTTCATCCTCACTAACAGAAGATATATTGTGAATGATGTTACCGTCCTGAATAAGGTAAATGTTGGAAGTGATCACAGAATGGTAAGTGTACACTTGATATAGATGTAGGAAAGGAAAGGAAAACACTGACTCGAGTAAATAATACAAAGGTCTTTGAGATAAGAGAGGAGGAGAAAAAGCAGTATATACTGGAACTTAAAAACAAGTTTGAGCTTCTGCAGACTGCTCAGGACCAAGATATCGACGAGGAATATTACAACTTTCTGAAAGTGATAAAGCCCAAGAAACCTATAGGGAAACAGAAATCTAAAGAAGAAAAAATTAGTCAAGAAACACTTGTCATGATGAACCGAAGACGACAAATGAAGAGCAAGAAAAACACTGATGGAGAAAATTGAGTATACTGAGTTATGCAAAGCCATTAGAAAGAGACTCAGAGCAGACATAAGAAGATTTAACACAAGAAAAGTAGAACAAGCATTAAGGGAAAACAAAGGATTTAAATCAGCGGCCATGAGCAGTAATACAGAAAGACAAATGATACTGAAACTGAAGAATAGCGATGGTGTACTTATAAACAGCAGAGAAGGCATAATTCAAATAGCAGAAGACTACTATAGAGAATTATACAAGGAGCGAGGGAATGATAACAGCAGTGGGGAAGATGAATTGCAAAGTAGCAACACATACGACATACCTGATATTCTTCCTGATGAGGTAGAACATGCATTGAAGAAAATGAAGAATCGGAAAGCCCCGGGGGAAGATGAAGTTACTGTAGAGTTGTTGAAATTGGGAGGAAGAGACATAACACAAAAACTGGCAAGGCTCTTCGCAAAGTGCATTAGAAAAGGTGATGCCTAAGCAGTGGAATAATGCAATCATAGTTTTGCTGCATAAGAAAGGAGATAAATCAGAAATTGGAAATTATAGACCGATTAGCTTGTTATCCCACATCTACAAGTTGTTCACAAGGGTCATTACTAACAGATTAGAAAGAATACTTCATGAGAATCAACCGAAAGAGCAAGCAGGCTTTAGAACAGGATTCTCAACTATGGATCACCTTCATGTAATATCACAGCTAATGGAGAAAGAAAATGAACATAAAACACCATTATGCCTGGCATTTGTGGATTATGAAAAGGCATTTGACTCCATACAGCATAAGGCAATGTTTCGGGCACTGGAAAGACAAGGCATAGATACCCCATATATTATGATTTTGAAGAAAATATATGAGAGTGCTACCTCCTTTATTAGACTAGACAAAGACAGTAGCAAATTTAAAATCAAGAAAGGAGTTCGACAAGGAGACAATATCTCCGAAGCTGTTTACTGCTGCCCTTGAGGAAGCTTTCAGAAGATTAGATTGGTCTCAGAAAGGAGTCAATGTGAACGGAGAGTACCTAAACCATTTACAATTTGCAGATGACATTGTGGTTATAAGCCACGATCCCAAAGAATTAGAGGAAAATCTTAATCAGTTATGCACAGTTAGTAAGGATTTTGGACTAAAGATGAATATGGCTAAAACAAAAGTAATGATGAACAAGTATGCCACAGAAAGGGAAATAATGACTGAAGGAGCAGTAATTGAAATGGTGGAGTCATATACTTATCTGGGACAAGTTATTAGCTGTAATAATGATAAATGGCTGGAAGTCAAGAGAAGAATAAATTTTGGATGGATAGCATTCAGGAAATATAGTCACATACTGAAGAGCAATATCCCAGTTTGTCTGAAGCGTAAAATAATGAATCAATGTATACTCCCCACCATGACTTATGGAAGTGAAACCTGGGGCTCTCACCAAAAGAATGGAAGAGAAGCTGAGAACTACACAGCGAAGAATGGAACGAATTATATTGGGAATCAGACTGTTAGATAAGAAGAGAAACACATGGATTAGGCAGCAAACTCTCAAGTAAAGGACATTCTTATCAAAACTAAAGAACTAAAATGGTCTTGGGCAGGACACATAGCTCGAAGACATGATGACAGATGGACTAAGGAAATAACAGAATGGTACCCAAGAGGAGCTAGAAGAAAACCTGGAAGACAAAGGCGGAGATGGATAGATGAAATTCATGAGTTTGTGGGTAGTAAGTGGATGGCCAGTGCTCAAAACAGAAGGAACTGGAAAGTTGCTGGAGAGGCCTTCATCCTGCAGTGGATTGAAAATAGCTGATGATGATAAGAGAGATTCCTTATTGGAAAAGGAAATGGCTTGCACGAATTTATAATCCATATTTTTATTGACTGGACATGGGTCATTCTCTGCAAAAATGAATGAATTTGGTGTTTCAGAGTGGTCTCATTGCCTCTGCAGTGAGGGAGAGCTGGAAACATTCTGTATCAGTTTCAAGAATATGTGGACTTCTGAACTAATAAAATGTGCTCTTAGCATCTGTGTGCAGGATATAAAAAAGTTGTTAATTAAAATGCAAGGAGACTTTAGAGCTTTTCAATGATTTGCCCATCAGATATTTCACAGAAGACAACTGTTGTTAAACTTAGAATAAATGAGAGCATCCCTTTAAATAAAGGCAAATGGCTATTTGGCCACCAGAACAGGTCAATTTTAGGATTATTAGTAAGGAAAATATGGATGAGTAGTATTCTGTTTTAATTAAATGAAAGATAACTGGCACTGTATTATAACATATTTCATTGAGGCCTCATTGGCTGAGGCTCATTTAATGGAGAAAATTGGGGGGCTCCTGGGGCAAAGTAGGATGCCACGTTGAGCCATGGTTGACATTGGGTGTGGTTAAATGGCTTTTGTGAGACTAAGCTCCAGAGAGTAGATGGAGTGCTACTGATTACATAGCAGACAGTACACTATAAACAAATGAACTAGTTGGGGACTGGATAGTGATATTGCTATGATTCAACAGCTCATGACCTATGCAGCTCCTTGTGTTGTGTAGGTCTGGTGGACAATGCTTGCAGTTTCTTGTGCTGAAAAAAATTCCTTGGACAAAACTGATGTGTGGTTTCTCAAATTGTTGTGCCTGTGACTTAAAAATGACTGTGATTCCTGATGCCAGACAGATTTCTTGATGCAGTTCTTTGTGTAACACGATCTGGATTCCCAACAGCCTAATATCATTTCTGTTGAAAATAGAGAACAGAAGTTTATTTCAGTGATGGGGTGGACAAGTATGTGGTACTCTGTTCCTTATTTCTAGGGCAGATGCCCACTTCCACTACTATCACTCATCCACACTATTTGCAGTTCCTTGTGCAGCACTTCAAGCATTTCAAAAAAGACCATATGACTGTCATTAAAAATGGTATCAGAATAAACAGAGGTGGTATGCTGAGTAAAGGCATTTCTAGAGTTTTAATAATGGTCACATGGCCTATAAGAACACTGGCCCCATTGAAACAAATGGATTTTAAATCTTAGAATAGCACCTGAAAGGGTGCTAATTTCATAATGATAAACTGATGAAAACAGTTTAAAAATGGTTAGATATGCAAAACAGAATTACTGCAGGGTATTAAAAAGACTGAAACACATTACAACTTTTGTTGTAATGTTTAAAAAGGGTTTAAAATGGATGGGCATTACATTGAAATTTATTAATACCAATAAACAAAATAAAAACATCTTTTTTATTATAAAAAAATAATTGTCATGACTTTTTTTAGTTTCTTTAGGAAAATTCCAAACAAGAAAAGTATTAGAACCTATAGTACTTAGTACCATGCATGGGTTTAAGGTTGGGAAGACAAGATACGCTAAGTATAAACAAAAAAAATCTTGCAACTCCTTCCATTAAAAATCTTGGTTGATTAAAATTGACTACATCTGTAATTGTAAATGAATAATTATTAAAACTCATTAACATAAGATGTCAACAATAAATAATAATACAAATATAAAAATTATATTTTAATATGCTATCAATAATACATTACAGACCTATAACTTACCAACTAAAACAAAAGATCACAGAAGTTGTTTAGTGATTTAGATTCCACTAGAAGTCCAGAATTAGTGGTAGCTTACTGCAAGGTCATTTCATCAATTATTCCATATCAGACACCAAGAGAAGATGGTGAGCTTCTGAAGTTATACACACTGCAGAAAAATCCAGTGCAGACTGGTTTGCATTCAACACTATGCAAATAGGTTGGAAGAGAATTCCATAATTCATCCTCACCACAGGATGGAAGTAAGAGAGTCTTCTTAATCCAATTCATAAGGATTGTTTGTAGATGATTTCAAGAAATTACAGAGAGGTGTAGGAAGAAGAATAATAAATCATTTAAGTTTGAGCAGGTTACTATACTGAGGTTCTTAAATATAACAGCAGTCTGTCTAATGACAAGGAATTATATTCTGAGAAAAAGACTGGTAGTTTCTTTCGGATGACACAATGAAAGATGGTAGATAGTGTCTCCAGATTTGGAATACGTAGTTATAACTTGATTCATTGATTATAATGAGTAGGATAATAAAGTACTGCAGTACATCTTTTCTTAGGAATCCCAGCAACCTGTATGCTAGTGTGATGATTTCTAGTGACTACAGAACATGTGCCTGTTAGCAGCACAAAGAACTCCCAACTGTTTCATGTTAAGTTCTGTGGATGGAAGGTCTGTCAACAGCATAATTTAAAATAATGAGGTTCTCTTTATAAATGTTATAAAATAGCACTTCTTTACATTAAAGGTGATAAACTAACAGTTTAACAACTTCTTGAAGGAAGGAGAAATCAGGCTGTCAAATGGTATAAAGATCTTGAGATAGCAGGCATACCAAATTGACCTTGTGACCTAAGGAGATTATGTCATTTGCAAAGAGAAGAGCAGTGGTCCAAGCTTAAATCCTTGTGTTATTCACATTAGACAAGGGTGGAATGAAACAAGAGAGTGTTTCTTTCACTGCCATCTGTTGAGATCACCTGGTGAGATGCAAGTAGAACCAGTCAATCAGTATCTCTCCAAGAATGCCCACGTAGTTTCTGCAGGAAAAGATGATGTGGGACCAAGTCAAACGAAACTATAAATTTGTCTGGATTTATCGAGAACCTTACTAAATTAAAATTAAGCTAAAGCAATTTTGTTCTCCACTCACCTTTTGGAGTCAGGACAAAATCCAATGGCATCTTACTAGGTCAAGTTCTAAACAGAAGTAACAGATCCCAATTTCCTTCTTTCAACATTGTGAATAAAGGGGATTAATTGAATTGTGTTTTTTAGACAAAAAATAAAATAAAATACCCTGTGAGACTATCCCAGGACTCTCCCACCCTTACCTACACATATGCACTGTAAAACTGACTGAATCAGACTGCATACATACATTTTCTAAATACTTCCTGGTGCTTACAAGTTAAATGGTAGTCACTTTGAAACAATATGGTGGATCTCAAAATAAAAATGCACCTGTTAGGATGCCTTAGCACCCTCTTAGGCCCTTTTAGTTTTAACTTTTAACCACAAAATTGGGAGAAGGGAGAGGGGATACAGACATGGTAATCTCATGCCTACATCCATTTTTTTAGAAGTGGACTGAAACAGCAAGAGAAAGATACTTTATCCCAAATGCAAACTACAGAAATTTGGCTTTTAAGAACTGATTAAAAGACAGCCACAAAATACAACGGGGAAAAAAAAAAAAGAGAAAATCAGTCAAAGGTGCAAAAAATGCCTTTTCTACATGTTTTCAGCTGACAAAATTATAGCACCAATATAATTCTTTATGTTTGTATGTGTGGATGGATGATCAACCTCTACAAAGAATAGTTACATAATGTAAGCATTATAATATGATTTCTTCTTTCTCTGAAGAAGAAAAATTTCACTACTATCTCTATTAAAAATATTGAAAAGCCTATTGAAAGATGAATATCTTGTATATGATTTCACATGAATTCCAGCAATTAATTATTCAACAGTTCAATAATTAATAAATGCATAAAAAGTAAATGATTTTACTTCAGTGTATGCACCTCACCTATTCAACGTTTAGCAAATAATGCATGCAATTAAGTACATACTTCTCCCAAAGTCTAATGAAAACTGAAACACTGTATCCCAAAGATCTTCTGTGATTAATAGAATAAGCAAATGTAAAATAATTCACTATAAATGCCCTTTACCAGGGCCATGAGTACTGTATATGATATTCCTGCTAATGCAGATGGAAAATGAATCTTGAAAGAGTCAACCAAGACGCAGTATGTCGAATTAAAATTTGACACCAATAATACCAATTTTGAAGGAAATAAAATAAAGTCTGCATATATATAAAGTACATAGAATAACTGGAAAAGGAAAACTTCAAAATGCTAAAGACCTAGGGAACAAATACCATGGGTGCAAGACCTTAGTAGTATTAAACCTTGGCTGCCATTTTTCACACCTAATTTTAATTAATGAGTCACTTTGAAGTGGCATAGTCTGATTCTGATTAATAATCACCCTCACAAGCTTAAAATCATCAGAAAGCTTTGGCAACTTTCTCCACATATCTTTATCAATATCATTAAGGAAGATTAAAAATAAGGGGTGCCCAAGCATCAACTCCTATAGGATGTCACTTGCTATGCTCATTCAACAACAAAAAAAAAAAAAAGCACTTTCACTGAAAATCAGATTAATCAATTTTTTCTGCATGCACAGCTCATGTGATCAGAAACAAGCCAGTTCAAATGATTAGTACTTGAGTGACCTACTGAATAAATCAGCTTCCACTGTGACCACTTACACATGTGATAAATGATTTGATTGTTTGCATCATATTTAAAGACTTCACATGAGAAATTCACCAGAAATCAAATACAGCACAACTGCAGCCTAATGATCCTTGTAAACAATTGTTCCAGTTCAGGCAATACCTCTCATGTGGAACTATATCAAAAACTTAACTGAAATTTAGGTAATGTCAAAGTTGTTTCTTGCATCGAACTGTTTTATGACCTCACTGTAGTAAATAATCAGAATGGTCAGAATTGCCTCCCCTTTCATGAACCTGTTGCTGTGATTTCCTTAGGATTCTATCCTTATTGTGATGGTCTCATATCATGTATTTAACCACAGATTTGGCATTTTCAACTTTATATTTTAAGAAAATTGGACAGATACATCTCATTTATTTGCAACTTCCTGTTTTGCATCAATTACTTCAAAGTTTAAAGCAATATCACTTTTAACTATTAGTGATTGCATTTTAAACTCAGCTGTGTTTATTTTATGCTGAGGTAAGTAGCCTATACTGTCAATGATAAGCTTGGACACATTTCATAGAATATATTACACAAATATGTTATTATAATTTGAGTGGAAACTTCTAAAGTACACTTCCACGGGTATTTCTCGTAGTTACACCTACAACTGTATGCATAGTTTTTCGTTCACTTCTAATGTCACCATTAACATTTGGGTTTTTGAAAAAGATTGTGGTAGAACTCAATCCATGTTGGTGAATTTTAACAGAACTGTTTTGTTAATGAATATTTAATCATTAATCTCATCACTTAAATATTTTTATGAACTGGAATAAAATCCAGGATGTGCATTGGAGCATCTACTCCAATAAAGTTGGAGTAGATGATGCACATTTGGTGGGGGGGGGGGCACAGCTTAAAGAAAAAATATTCATTCATTATACTTTTAAAATGAAAATCTTTTAACAAATTAATTTTCACTCTATAAAAATTTATTAAAAAATAACAAATGTATTTATTTTCAACAAAATAAAATAAGCAAACTGTGTACAATACATAATTCTATTCATATTTTTTTAACACTCAAGCTTAAATAACATAAGAGGAAGAACTACTAAAATAATAACAATACATTTCGATCTATGAATTTGTGACCTTTCTTAAAATGTAGTCCTATTCTATTGTGAATCTCACTGAACTGAACTGAACAAAATGTACTGACTACCATGTCCATCTAACTCAGTGGTTTCAACTTTTTTTTTTTAATAACGGCAACCCCTAAGTAATTTATTTTATTTAGTGGCACCCCTACTCAATTTTCTGCCTGTTAGATCCAATTCTCTCTCTCTCTCTCTCTCTCTGTACATATATAATATTAAAAAAATATATTATATAAAAGTTATTACAATAATATAACTATAAACAAAATCGCAATTCATAATACAAAGTATATATAATTTTATTCTTTATATAGAGGTATGTACTAAATAAACATCAATTATAGATCACCACAAAATTAAAAAGATACCATACACCTTTTTATAATGAAATAAATATATAAATTAAATAAGTTTGAATAACTTAAACCCAAATTACGTGGCACCCCTGGAATGTTGTTGCAGTACATCCGCTGAAAACCACTGCTCTAACTTCTTGCAACAAAAATGTGCATCTCATTAAAGTCAAAAGTATAAAAACAGGGCAAAGTGCATTCAGTTGAAGGTATCAACCAGACACTGGATAATCACGTTGAAAACTGGATTGCTTTTTCAATAACATGAATCTGTCTGCCAAAGATAAATTTACTGTTATGGAACTGCTTATGCTCACATTCAAGTACCACAAAAGAGTGGTGGACATTACCCTGATTACCTCTTTATTACTGAATGACCATCCACATTTGAGGTTAGCAGCACTGGAAGAAATCTTTTTCTGGAATTTAGGTAGTAATTTTGCTTCTGAATTCATATTTTCCCTCTGTGCTCTTCATCAACATCATCATCACCACCAACAAAAAAGGCTTTCAATCCACTTAATATTGCCAACTACTTCAATGCAATTTCCTTCGAAATATGTGGTGGTCTGGTTTTAGGTATTATGGAAGAAATACTGTGAACACACCTTAGGATAATCCAGGTGGTTAATTATTGCATTCACACTTCCTTCACTAATTCCAAACAATAACAACTCCCTGTACATGCAATGCTGATTATCTCAGATGTCATCTACTTTGTTACTGACAAGGCTCGGTGACTGCTGCATGGTTGAAAAAATCCATTTGCTAAAAACAGTCAAACAAAATTAGAGGTAGATGGACCTCTTAGCAGAAAACATATAATGCACTTTGAAACATGGAACATAGAAGGAAGAAACAGACAAAGAAACAGGAAAAAATTAGAGGGCAGTGCAGGGGCAGAAGTGTCAATCCTGGTAAAAAAGAAGCTCACGGGAAATACCACAGACTATGAATGAAGAACTGAAAGAATCTTAAGAAATGACATTTTTTGTAGTTGGAGCGTATGGGATTATGAGGATACATTAATTGAAGAAAAAAGGATCTAACTGGAAATGTGAATAAATGGAATAGAAATATAATGAGAAGGCATAGAACAAAAAAAAATTAGAAATGATAATGTATGTAGAACTGTTGACTTATTTTGATTGGCTTTATCAAAATAAGCTGTATTTCATTGGCTGTATTGGTCTATCAATTTCTTCACACTAAAATCCTCTTTTCCTGGTTTAAAAGAAGCTAGGAGGGCTTTTTACTGAATGGCAAAGATGTGAATTTCTCTGGATACAAATTATATCAGTAAGACCTAGAGTGTATTAGAAAGTATTATTTTTAATAAAGATAAACATTTGCTCTGCATTAAATGAAATGCTAGTTATTTAATAAACTGGACTTGGCTAAAAACCTAATTTGTAACCAACATTAAACTGAGTAAATGAAACCAATAAAATAAATTTAAAAGTACCAAGGTGTTTCTTGCTAGTCCTGCTGTAAGTGAGCTACCAACCAAAGTATTTGTTGATATAGAAAAAACTAGAAGCAATGAAATGATTGGTTAATAGTTCATGATGAATCTAGCAGTAAGACTAGCAGAAACATATCTGGTACTTGAATTTTGTTTGATTTTGCTTATTTGTTTATATGTATGCAGTGTGACCCTATTTCTGAAACTGTGGTATTTATGAATTACAGATATAGTAGATGCTCATATAAATTCATTAATTCTGGACCTTAATACATGTCAAATATCTGAAATCTAACGCCATATGGCAATTGCTAGTGGCAAAATGCACAGATCACCAACTACTGTAGAATGGAAGGTTCCAAAGGAAGGGTAACGGAAAGCTCCAAAAAAAAAAAAAAAAAACCAGTGGCAATGGTAACCTAACTCCTCCATGTCTTTCATTAGTTGCTTGATCATGAATGATAGTTATTGATATTCAAATGGTATATTACATAAATTAGGGACTAGCAAGTGGTCCATTACAAAGACTATTTCAACCAATTCAGTTCACAGAAATAAAAATACAGGCACTCCTCTACTTACGAACAACTCACAGATACGTACAAAGCTGTTATGTTTGGTTATAAGAATCAATTTTGAAAGCCTTTGTGATATTTTTCTAAAGCAGATTTCTGGTGGTCACTAACATAAAACAATAAAAACAATTAGCAGTTTCCCATTTACTGGGCTTTTCTGTTAGTGCACTATATTAAATACAGGTAGTAAACTCTATCTTATTGCATTTGCGATGATACCAATAGCTGGAATTGTGGAATTTTACATTATTATGGTGAAATGTGCTTCCCCGTCACTGAAATCTTCAATTAAATAAAAAACAAATTTTCAGAATCTCCTCTTCATTCCTATTTTTTGAGCTTCGTAAAGTTGTTACTCCGTATCTGGCTTGCACATATCATGTTAGTTGCAATTGTAATTTGTGCATGCCTTGTTCTTTGTTACTGATTGCTTATTTTCTTACTGTTTTAAATTTTACAACCAAAAGAAAAAAAAAAAGTCAGTGAACAGAATTTTCAGTTACAGTATTAATTAAGCTAACCTGTGGGAAATATCCTTCCAATTTTCATGCATCATTTAATTTTGTTAATTGGAGGAAGTAAAGTGTAAATTTGTGTTCTATATTTTTACTTTTATAGCCTGCAGATAATATTCCTCCTATTTTCGCTTATTAGAACAGCCATTTAATACAATTAAAATTCAGTTCGCAAACGTGATCACAATGGCCGGCACTTACATATCGTATAGTGAACGGTATTTTGTTATGGAGAGTCCATCATAAAGTGATTTGATCTTAGATTAAATTAAGTTACATATCATATTTAGATTAAATTAGTTTTGAATAAATACTGTACTCTGCATTATTATTAATTGTATATTTTTTCAGCCTCATTTAAGTTGGTTACAAATCGTAAAATGCTGTAAATGTTGTTTGTTTGTTATTTGGTTTTTAGGAGCATTAGCAACTAGGGCCATATTATTCTGGGATATGCGGTGGTCATTCCCTGACCTTTCTGCATCCTCCGTATTTGGTGGTGACAGGCTCGAACCACGGTCTAATCAAGATGCGTGTGCTACGCACTGCTGCTCCTTCCCACCTGGCTACGGAGGCACCATGGTGTGAATGACAAAGTTTGTTGCCAGTTATAATCTCACTGCATTGTACTGAGATTATAACTGATTGAGATTATTTCAAAGGAACTGGATGCAAAAAATAATTGTACTGAGATTATAATTGGATGCAAAAAATAATTTTGATATCATATATTTGGATTTCAGGAAAGCTTTTGACACTGTTGCGCATGGAAGACTATTGTACAAATTGGAGCAGAATGGTATTAAGGGTAAGTTGCTACAATGGATAAAAGGATGGTTGAGTGGAAGAAGACAAGAGGGTGAAATCAATGGGTGATGCTCTTCGTGGACTAATGTTATTAGTGGAGTCCCACAGGGTTCGGTCCACTGTTTTGTATATTTATCAATGATATTAATAAAGGTATATCAGGCTTAGTGGCAAAGTTTGCAAATGATACAAAGGTCGACAGGGTTGTTAATGACAGTAATGGCAATGTGCTACTGCAACAGGATCTAGAAAATTTGGGAAGATGGGCTAAGAAGTGACAACTGAAGTTTAAGCTTGACAAATGCAAAGTACTGCATATGGTTAGAAGTAACCCCAGAGAAACGTACCAACTGTGTGGTACTACACTTAAGGTGGTAGAAAATTAAAGACCTGGGAGTAATTGTGTAGTCAGATCATGGGGGGGGGGTGTCAATGATATATAGGAATTTTAATAGCAGGGAAAAGGAGGTGAGTGTCCCTCTGTATAAGGCAATGGTCGGGCCACACCTTGAGTACTGCGTACAGGTCTGGAGGCCTCATTTTAGGAAGGATGTAGATTTGCTTGAGCGTGTACAGAGAAGGGCAACAAGATTGGTGAGGGGAATGAAGGGATCCTCTTACCAAGAGAGGCTTAAGTTCTGCAAATTGCAGTGGCTGGAGACTAGGGACCTGCACGGTATTCTGATTGAGGTGTATAAGATCTTGAATGGGTTGAGCACGCTGAATGCTGATAGGATCCTTCCACTTGTTCAGATTACGTACCTAAGGTGGCATAAATTCAAATTAAGAAAAGACAGAAGTAGAATAGATGTGCAGAAATTTGCCTTTAGCCAGCGGGTGGTTAATTGCTGGAACAAACTTCCATCTGTCATTGTGAAAGTTGATAGGTTAAATAAATTTAAGAAGGAACTGGATAGGCATTTGGAGGGAATGGTGCGATTTTTTTTTTTTTTGGCTGATGCTGCATAAAGCTCAATACGCTTGCTTTCTTGCATCACATGCCACTATTACTACTGTACTTAAAGTGACCAGATCCTTGGCTTTCCAATGCAGGACATCTGGGGAGGGGATTTTTCACCCATGTAGAAACAATACAGTGTATAGACATATTTTTAAATTTTTTATATAAAAAAATATTCACATGCAAAATAAAAATTAAATATATTGACTTCTTTGAACTAAACTTATAAAATAAAATATCAAACTTCTTAAAAAAAAAAAACGCACACACATATACAGTGAAACTTCTAACGGACACCTCTCTACAAAGGACATTTTCAAATTCCCCAACTCACCTCCATTGGTTTTAACGTGTTTGCAGCTTCTGTCTAGCGGACATTCTCTGTAACAGACGCGGACAGGCAATCTGCACTGTTTCGTTCAGATTAGCACTTAATTTGATCTCCCCATAACGGACTGCGGGAGAGCTCACGGCCCTTTTTCTAGGAACTTTTCTTCCCCATATTGCCTCAATCTATTTCCGATTCTCTGAATTTTATCACGGTTTACATCGCGGTTCTAAACCCTTTTTCAAGAATTTTAAGGCACGTGTAAAACTTCTGATGAATTCGGTGTGTGCGGGGGGGGGGGGGGGGTCAGCTTTTCGTCTTTTCAGTTTCAGTTTTCAGTTTTGTTCAGTGTCGTGTGAAGTGCACAATGTCTTCTCGTAAACATTTAATTTTAAAAGATAAAGTCAAACTCATTAATGCGTATGATCGGCAAAAAAATAGTGTTCGCAATCTCGCTGCAAAATTCAAAATCGGGAAGACGCAGGTAAGCGACATCCTAAAGGAAAAAAATGAACTGCTCGAACAATTTTGGCAACACTGAAATGATCAGGTTCAAAAATCATTCCCGAAAACTGTTGGACTTCAAACTGAAAATGTTACGTATGAGTGGTTTTGTCGCACACGTGCTAAAAAAATTCCGATTAATGGGCCTATTATTAGGGAAAAGGCTTTGGAGGTTGCGAAATCTATGGGAGTAAATGAGTTCAAAGCTTCTGTGGAATGGCTAGACAAGTTCAAAACTCGGCATAAAATTTCTTGGAAAACCATAAGTGGTGAAGGTGGATCTGTTGATACTGGGGTTGTAACAGAGTGGACCGTCAAATTGGAAGATTTATGTCATGATTTTGAAGCTAAGGATATTTACAACTGTCACGAAACAGGGTTGTTTTTTAAAGCTCTTCTTGAAAAAACAATGAGTCTAAAAAACGAAAAGTGCCAGGGCAGAAAAATTTCTAAGGAACGCTTGACTGTACTATTGTGTACAAATATGCTGGGAGACTTTGAACAACCTCTTGTTATAGGAAAACCACAAAATCCTCGTTGTTTCAAGGGCATAAAGTTGAATCTTTTGAATGCTGACTTGAAGTCTAATAAAAAAGCGTGGATGACACGAGATATCATGAGCGAATGGATAAGTCACCTTAACCAAAACATGATTCGTCAAAACAGAAAAATTATTCTTTTCATGGATAATGCTGCATCTCACCCGCACATTGAATTGTCCAACATTCAAATCGTTTTTCTGCCACCAAACACATCTGCAGAGTGTCAGCCCTTGGATCAAGGGATAATAAAAAATTTTAAACTTCGCTACAGAAAACGTGTTTTAAGACATCTCATTGTAAACATGAACGATGTAACACGTGCGAGTGACCTTGCAAAGAAAATCAGCATCCTAGATGCGATTCAATGGATTTCCTCTTCAGTAAACGCAATTAGAAAACAAACTGTCGTGAACTGTTTTGTAAAGTCTGGCTTCTCAAAACACAAAAATTGAAGTTGTGAACAGCAATGTGGAGTACTTCCAAGAAGAACAAGAACTTCAACATCTATTGATAATGTACGATACTTCTGCTACAAGTGACCCTGGCTACAAAGATATAGACTCGAACCTCACTACAGAAGATGGTGCGCTAGATATCAACGACATTATCATCGATATTTTTCAAGAAGTTCCTCATGAGGATGAAGAAATGGAAGGTCATTCTGTCGAAGAACATTAACGACGAACCACCGATGAAAATAGAAGAAGCGCTCATACAAATCAATCGTTTAAAAATGTTTTTCGCCACTGAAGAAGATACTGAAGGACTTTCGATGGTTTCTTCACTCCAAACAAATGTTGAAAACAAAATTATCAGCCGGAAGAAGGTGCAGAAGAAAATAAGTGATTACTGTATGTATTTTTCTTAAGATAAAGTCATAATATGCATAGCACAATTGTATGTATATTATTTACAAAAATATTGTGCAAAATCTGTATATAATGTAATTTTATTTTACATTAAATGTTTAACGATTTTTCTTTATCTCTTGTGTATGTAATGGTATATTATTTACAAAAATATTGTTCAAAATCTGTATATATTTTAATTTAATTTTACATTAAACGTTTAATGATTTTTCTCCCTCAGACTTCTTGTTAGCGGACACCTCTCTAACGGACACATTTTTGTTCCCCATGGCTGTCCTTGTTAGCGGACACCTCTCTAACGGACACATTTTTGTTCCCCATGGCTGTCCGTTAAAGGGAAGTTTCACTGTATATATATATTTTTTTTTTCCCTCCCCCACACAGAAAAGCTGAAATTCACTATAGGTATACACCTCATGTTACGCTACGTAATGAACAGAAGGTTGCATGAAGGATGTGAACTGAGAAATGTAATTGTAATTAGGAGGAAAAAAAAAAAAAAAAAACTTAGGTTAGGTTTAACATATAGGTTGTTAGTGCAAAAGAATCATTTTAACGTAGACATCTACCAAAGTAGTTAAATTAATTAAATTGGCATCGTTTTGGTTATGTCTCATATTGTGAATGCCTTCACAACAAGTTGCCATGGTATTGTACTACCTTGAATAAGTAGCACTTCACCAGTGGAGAAGTGCTACTGTTATTTATTCTCAGTGGATACCACCACCACCCAGATGGCACTGTTTCAAAGCTTGTTGGCTTCTCCTCGGTGGGTGGGCAGGTACCCTGGTGTTGCAATAGTGACAACCCAGTTATGAAGTATAACTTCACAATATGAGAGATGCCTGATGGTGTGCAGTGATAGACTATAAAATATTTAAGGGCAAAAGCCTCATGCTACAAGGTAGAATGACTAACATAGGTTAGTGCAAAAGCATCTTTTTAATGCAGTCACTATTGCAACACTAGGATACCTGCCCGCCCACCGAGGAGAAGCCAACAAGCTTTGAAATGGTGCCACCTGGGTGGTGGAATAAGTAGCACTTCACCAGTCTTCTCCACTGGTGAAGTGCTACTTATTAGAGGTAGTACAATACCATGGCAACTCGTTGTGAAGGCATTCACAATATGAGATATAACCAAAACGATGCCAATTTAATTAATTAATTTAACTACTTTGGTAGATAGCTACATTAAAATTATACTTTTGCACTAACCCACATGTTAGTCATTCTACCTCGTAGCATGAGGCTTATGCCCTTAAATATTTTAGAGGTTATGTTTTTAATCAATTGTCATTTAGTGAAAAAAATTGTTTTTTCTGAGAAATAATAATAATACATCTTTTAACAATAAAAACAAAGGTGCCTCCGTAGCCAGGTGGGCAGGAGCAGCAGTGCGTAGCACACAATTCTTGATTAGACCGGGGTTCGAGCCCGTGACCACCAAATACGGAGAATGCGGAAAGGTCAGGAAATGACCACTGCATATCCCAGGAGCAATATGACCTTAGTTGCTAATGCTCCTAAAAACCAAATAACAAAACAAGCAAAAAATAAATAAAAACAAGAGAAATAAATAATATAATTAAATATATTTTTTCCTGAGTCAATTTTTCTTAATTCTTCCTTATTTGCTATTTCTTCACAAGAATTAGCAAAATTGCACTTGTAATAGTGCTTTCAGCGTTTCTATGGTCAGCTGTGTTTTTGTTGACGTCCACAACTTATTTACTATCAAAGCAACTGTTTCCATTGTATCATTGCTTCCCGGCAAACATAATCCAATGTTTTGTATTACGTTTTCTATTAAGTATGGAGGCTACGTGTCCAATCTGGGAGAGTTTGCAATGTGGGGCAAACGAACGACTGAAATCTGGGATGTCTGGTCACTTTAACTGTATTGTACATGTATTTTGTATCTACAAGACCGAAGTTGGAATTACATACAAAAAGGACTTACTTACATGGGAAAAAAAAAAAAAAAAAAAAAAAAAACACGATTAAGGACGTAAATTGAGAGTACCTGTACACACAAAAGGAAAAAAAACAATCGAAATATTTCACTGAAAATCAACTTTTTTCAGATATTAAAAAATATTTGTTTATATATTAATATTAATACTCCACTTGTAAATAATGCACTTTTAATCCATGGATGTGAATATACCGAGTCCTCAGCATTCAGTGCTGGGCCCATCGTTGTCTATATTTATTACATGACAATGATGAAAGCATATCAGGATTAATGTCTTTGTTTGAAAATGATATAAGGCTGGCAGGGTGGGTAATGATAGGAATCAGAGCATACTACTGCAGCAAGACCTAGATAAATTAAGCAGATAGTCTGAGAAGCAGAACCTCAGACCATTGGTAAATACAAGGTATTGCATATGGGCAGCGCAGTGCTTTTTTTGGGACGGTATGCAATGGTACGCCGTACTGGCACATTTATTAACAGTGAAGTGTGACATTTAAATGCAGTGCACATCGAAATTGGTAATATTCCATGTTTACCTACTATTCAAATAAACTTAAAATTATTTAACTAAATTTGCATTTTCACTATCTACTGTTAAGCTATTTTCTACGTAAAACTGTATAACCATTTTTATAATTCTAAATTACTCAGTCGGACCTCTGTTTACGAAGTCCTTTTATAGCGAATTATTTTGAATTCCCCTTGGAAGTAACATTTAAAATACTTTCCGTTGAGCAAAGAAAATTTTTATATGGCGAATTGAGAGAATTAACTCTGTACGCTCTGTTCTCATTTTTGGCATTCAGGCAATTAGTGCTGCTACGCAAATTAAGAGTGCTAAAGGGATTACCATTCTACAACTTAGTGGTACCTGGTAAAACCTATCTGTAAAACCTGGTAAGACCACCTGTCCCACATAGGGAGAAATTGCACAGTTCAACAGTGAGCAGATCAAGGGGTATTCTCGATGGGCTCTGGTCCACCTTCTACCGCACTGGTGTCCAAACCTTTCCCTGTACAGGAGCCATATTAAAAAAAAAAAAAATTCAAAGTTAGATTTCTTTATGCTGTTTTAGTTGACTTTCCGGTTGGACACCACTGCGAATCAACTGTAAGTGCCTCGTTCAAGAATTAGGAGAGAGCGATTTTCTTTTGCCCCGAAAAATAATCTGTTGATTCGCAGAAGTGCATTATCGACATTTTTCCATAAATTTTCCCTATCTATGTTTACATGGTCACAGTACCTGAATATCCGAATGACACTGACATTTTGGACAGTTTCAAAAAAAATAATAATAATAATAAAAAAAAAGAAATAAAAGAAAAGAAAAAATTCAAATTTAAAAACTAATGACAACATAGATGATGAGAGAAGGAAAACGAGGACAACAAAGTTATTAAACCTTCTAAAAATGAATTGTCGCCATTTGGTGAAAATGAAATTAGAAAATTGTCAATTAGGTTACAGTTAAATGAAAGAGATACAATTCGTAGATTTCGGGAACACCTAATTGAAAAAAATGGTTTCGGAAGAATTGAAGCATTTAATGGATGTTCTGAGTACGATACCAATTTAGGCACCACCGTAGCCAGGTGGGTAGGAGCATCAGTGCGTAATACACGCTTCTTGATTAGACTGGGGTTCGAGCCCGTGACCACAAAATACGGAGGATGCGGAAAGGTCAGGAAATGACCACCACATATCCCCGGAGCAATATGGCTTTAGTTGCTAATGCTCCTAAAAACCAAATAACAACAACGATACCAATTTCATCGAGTCAATGTGAATGAGGATTTTTCACAAATTAATCTGATTGCCAGCCCAACAAGAGCTTTGTTGATGACAAAAATAGTTTCTTCACTACTGTTTCTTAAAATTGTAGGCCCACCGCTGACCCACTTCGATCCAGCAAAATATGTTGATTCGTGGCTTCTTCAGAAACGTCATTCAGCAAGGGACACAGAGGAAAACAAGTCAGCCTAGGGTGTCGGATGAGAACTTAATAAAAATTTGGAATATTCTACATAAACTTTATTATGAAATTATTTTTACTTATTATTTTTAGTGTCTGTAGTCTAACAAAAGACCCTTATAATGTCACTCAGTTGTCTGTCTGTTCATTCATCTGTCACAGCATTGTATCTCTGGAACCATTCAACCTATTGACCAAATTTTGCATGAGTTTGTACATCATTTGGGCCAACATAATGTCATATTGATCGTTGTTGACAAAAATTTGTCTCAGAAACGAATGGGTAAAATGTGGGGGGGGGCAAAAAATGTTGTCGACAACCTATAGCTTATTACACACTGTCGGAAAAAGCAAGTGTGTAGATTTAAAATATAATTTGAAAATATTTTTTTTAATTAAAAAATGGCAGCACCAGACAAGAAAATGTGACTAATTTTTGTTTTCACCCTATT
Organism: Mastigoproctus giganteus; assembly: GCF_048544385.1. Taxonomy (NCBI): domain Eukaryota; kingdom Metazoa; phylum Arthropoda; class Arachnida; order Uropygi; family Thelyphonidae; genus Mastigoproctus; species Mastigoproctus giganteus. Next base: position 35,809,507 of record NC_143583.1, on the reverse strand, counting down.
TCCATCGCTAATGGAGCTAAAAATTTTAAAATCACATTAGATATGCATTATTCGATGCTTATCAAGGGAAAACTATTCTGATTGAAATATATCATTTACTTTTTGTATTAAAATTAAAAAAAAATAAAATTTATTGCACTTCGATAGCATGCTTCTTTGTACTAAATAACTCTCCTTTTGGTGACAAAAAGGTTGCTAAATAGTCAGTTAATAATTCTATAAAGATCATTTATAAATATTGCAATGAGAAGTATTTTTTAAATTTTAAAAGCTGGAGTTGTAAGTAGGTACTCAGAGAGACAGTGTTGAGGCGGCGGTGGTGGGTAAGCACCTGCACAGAGCCTTGCACGGCCCTCACCTGTCAGTCGCTTCTCTCCCAAGAGTTTAATTCGCTTCTCAAGGAAGAAATCTGAGTCGCTTCTCCACCCTTGTCATTCACAACAACTGGAAAGACTCAAATAGACGTTTTCGTTAGTTCCTCAGTTTTAGGCCTAGTCGGGGTACTAAACTTTTTCCAGTTTCTATAAAGCTCTATGTGATTCTATAAAGCTCTACACTAATGACCACTTGTGACTATGGACCCTTCATCCTGAGTGCCGGGCACTCAGTAGTTGACCGATTTATTTACTTATTTTACTCATTTTTTTATATACTTGAATAATAAATTTATGCTTAATAAACTGTGTTAATATACTAAATTTTTTGTTCTTAATCCAAAAACATTACTACTAAAGTAACAATATCAGGAAAAAAAACACATTTTAATTTTCATATCCTTTTAATTTTAAATTTTTCCTGATAGCAAAGAATGAGTATCAGCACCTATTTTTTTTTTTACAGAAAAAGCACTGGGCAGCAGTAATCACAAAATAGCATACCAATTAGGTGGTACCATATGCAAGGAGGTGAGAAACAAAAGAGACCTTGGATAATTGTACATTCTTAAATGAAGTACTCTGAGCAGTGCAGTGATGCCAGAACAGCTCATGGGGTTCTGTTGATGATGTAAAGGAACTCTGCTATTAGGAACAAAGAGGTGAAGATCCCATTGTATAAAGCAGTTTCCCAAAGTATGGTGCACCTTTTGTGTACTCCCAGGAGTACACAAAAGGATTTTAAATGGTGCACAAGAGTTTATTTTATTTATCATAGTTTTTTAGCTGCAGAAAACAAATAAAATTTAGTACAGCAGGTTCCGTTTATAGGAATCACTGGGTAATCAAATCAGCTGCTTCACTGAATCAAAATTTGAAAACCAGAACCCTTTATAGGTTGCAGTGTGTAAAACTCTTCTCTTATTAGAATTACAATTTCTGTTTATTGAATCATAAAAGATGACAGAACTATATAAATCCATGATTTTTTGGGGTTTCTTTTATTTTTTCCTTTCATCTAAATTTTATTGGACAACACTCCTAAGTTATCTGGTATATGCATATTAGCTCACTGTGCATGTGTGTGTGCACCTGTTTACATATAGTGGCCCAAGCAATGTTTTACCAGACATCAGGTGATTATTCTTGCTCAGAATAATCACCTGAGAGGGCATAAATTCAAATTGAGGAAAGACAGATGTAGGATAGATGTGTGGAAATTTGCCTTTAGCCAGCGGGTGGTTGGTAGGTGGAACAGACTTCCATCCCTTGTCGTGGAAGTTGATAGCCTAAATAAGTTTAAGGCTCATCTGGACAGGTATTTCGAACGAACAGAGGGGTGAAGTGGAAGTGGTTATTTGGCTGATGCTGCATAAGCTTGCTTTCTTGCATCAAATGCCTCTACTAATGCTAATGCTAATCTGTGGGTTGTAATCACTTGATAATTATGCCGTTTGTTTACCAATTTTGTCTCTTATTTCTGCAAATGAACTCTACTGTGTTGTATGTATGAACAGTAACTGGGTTAATTTTAGATGCCAGTGAAGTGACAGTGGTCTTTTCAGAAAGTGTGCTTTGTTAAATTTTAACTAATCCTTTAACTCAGTGAATGTTGTAAGGCATTGTGTAAAACATTAAAAAAGTGCCTGGTATGTAACAGTTTAAAATTCATTTAAATTTATATATTTTAATACCAATTTCAATACCAAAATAGTAATATCAAAAATGTGCTTTCTTCACTAGTTAACATACATACTTTAATTTCAGACTGGAAGGAATTCACCATATATATTTATGCTGTCCTGTCAGAATGTTTGTTGACCTTTATTATTACTTCCATTTTTTAAATTATTTTGATATATAGTATATAACTTTTATTATATATTAATAAATGAATGCCATATATTATACTGTATTTGATATAGTCCAGATAAAATAGTATTATTAAAACTACAGCCAGGCCTCGCATAACACGAGTTCGATTAATGCGTGTTTCAGCTACCGCTATTTGAAAAAATTATACCACTTTTCACGATGCAAATTTTCAGTTAACATGATTTTTTTTATGCGATAGTTGAAAAAGATTTGAATCGCGCATTAAAGCTTATCGCGCGTCGGATGGGCAATAAACAAACGTTTGCCTGCTGCCCGCATTGGTGTGTTCCATCTGCTAATAAAGTCAATGCAGACTTGCATTTAAAAATTCTAATTTTTAAATGAGCCAAATGAAAATGGTACAGCGAAGGAGATAACGGTAAAAGAACTAGATGAAATCTTTCGTATCGCAGAAAACCTCAAACAAAAGGTGTGAGATTCGCTGCGATATTTATTTTGCCAGGACCCAGAGAAGATTGTCGGCTATCGGATATAGATTGATGAAAAGAGAAAGTCAACACTGTTCGAATATTTCCGCAACAGTCATTTCTTCATTGTGTATTTTATGTCGGAGGTTCCCAAACTTTCTTGGTTCATGGCACCCTTAGTGTCTCAGTAATTTTTTCACGGCGCAACTAAACCAAAAGAAATACCTAACAGTTCCATTTAGTAGTTAAGTCCAAACAACTTAATAAATGTTGAAACTGTGAACTACCTCAAGCTAGTAGTTCGTGCGGTGTCTGACAGATGTCGAGTATCCATCAAAAATTTAAAATATTCCGCGGCACAGTTTGGGAACCGCTGTTTTATGTAATAAACATTTAATTCCATAATTATTTTCATTATATTTTACATTGTATACAGTTAAAAAATTATTTAAAAGGTATTTTAAAAATTCTTTATAGACATTCCAGAAGGTCAAGGACCAATTATAATTTTTCCTATTGATTATTATATTCAATTAACGTGTTTCCGTTTTGTGCTCGCGGGGCAAATTAATCGCTTTAATCGAGGCCAGCCTGTATTCACAAATTATCTTCAACCAAGAAGGGATATGCAGGTAAGACAAAACTCTCAAAAGGTGTACACACTTATTGTAAGTTTGAGAAACACTAGTATAAGGGAATAAGATAATAAAATCTCAAGTATTGCATACAGGTCTGGAGCCTCATTTTAAAACAAGATGTGGGGTTCTTGGAATAAGTGCAGAGAAGAGCAACCAGATTAGTCAAGAACAAAGGAGTATTCTTACTACAAAAGACTTCAGTTCTGCAAGTTGCAGTGCTTGGACTAGGCACTTGTGATGAGACGTGATGGCTTTAAATGGATTGCGTAAGCTTCAGTGATGATGGTATTCTAACTCTTTTTCAGATAATGCAGACAAGAGGACAAACTCAAATTGAAAAAGGATGACTGCAGGACAGGCATCTGAAAATGATTTCAGCCAAAGGGTACCTGATTGTTGGAACAAAACTACCATTTAGTGTTGTGGAAGTGGGTAGTTTGAATAAATTTAAGAAAAAATAAAGGCACTGGGGTCTATCTCACTTATTTTTAGATTAAGGCTATTTATCATGTGGGTTTCATCCTTCCCATACTTGGACTGATTAGTAGTAGTGGCAAATGATGCAAGAAAGAAAGCTTATATAGCATCAGCAAAAAAAAAAAAAAAAAAACACTTTACCCTCCAAGGATTTGTCTAATACTTCCTTGAATTTATTCAAACCATCCACTTCCACAACAACAGATGGAAGCCTGTTCCAACAATCAACCACCTGCTGACTGAAGACAAACTTCCACACATCTATCCTGCAACCAACCTTCCTCAACTTAAATGTATGTCCCCTCCATGTGTGGCCTCAGCAAGAGGAAGAATGCCTTCCTCTTGCTTCCTCTCAGCAAGAAGATATTTTTGAATTTGTAGTTAAAATTGGACTAAGTATTACCATTTACATTTTAAGATTTCTAAATTATAATTTTTCTGAATTGACTGCTTTTTTTTTATAGTAAAAATGTTCCCTGTCTCATGAAAAATCATCATCACTGTACTTCTGAAATGAACATAAACCAATTTTATTTTAAGAAAAAACAAATCAAATACTTCAGCATATATATGAGCATTTGGTAGTTTGTCGTCTCTTCATGTTATGACCACTGAATTAAGGCAATAGTCAATCATCACAGTAGAACAAATGAGCTGTCTTAATAATGCATACTTGTAAAAAAATATGCATGTCCAGAAGGTTACTCTGTCATATATTCAAAAGGTGAGACACAGCTATAACAGTATTTCATCTTTACTACCTGCCAAAAAGTATCCAGACACCTGTTTTCACTGTCCATTTGACCCTCCTGGATAAACAAGTGACATAGAACAGTACATAAGAAAGGCATATGAGATACAAGTTAGTTCTTGTCATGGCATGTAGACCATACCTGACAGATTTAAAAAGGGTGTTACTGTTGGGTGTTACATTGCTGGTTTATCAATTTGTGCAACTGCTGACAATCTACACTAACCACAAGTGAGTGTCAGTGATGGGAAGCACAACAGTACCACCACCACCAACAACCAGAAACACAAGGTTATAGAAGAAAATTAAAATAGGCAGCAGAAGAGGTCAGCATACTAATAGCAATAATTATAAGAGGATCTTTGGATTTAGAAGAGGGCCCTAAAGACTAGAGATACATTCCTTTGTGAATGTAACCCCAATTCACAAAGTGAGTAATTACAGACCTGTAAGCTTGACTTCAGTTACTAGGAATATAATGGAGTCTGATTAAAGAAGTTATGCTGGACCACCTAGACAGGAATGCAGTTATATGGCAGTCACAGTAAGAACAAAAGGAGTAGCCAAAGTGATTGAATACTATAATGCAGTAACAGAGGAACTGAACACAAAACATTATTTTGACATCATACAGGAACTGATATTTCACAAAAGCATTTTATACTATTCCACATAACTGCTGTAGAAACAGGAGCAGAATTGCATTGGGGGGGAGGGGTTGTTTCTGCTATGATAAGGGACAACTGAGTGGTAAAAGACAGTGGTTATCAAAGGGCACAGCTCTCCTTGGACTAATGTTACTAGTGAAGTCCCAGGGTTCAGTGTTGGCACTCCATTGTTATTTTCAATATTTATTGAAGATACTGATGAAATAATATATGGCTTAATGTCTAAGTCTGCATATGACATAAAGGTTGTCAAGGTGCTTAATTACAGGAATCAGGGAATGCTACTACAACAAGATCTAGAAAAATTAGGCAGATGGGCTGAAAAGTAAAAACTGAGGTCCAGTGTTGACAAAAGCAAGGTACTGCATTTTTCAATGTTAAACCTAAATCTACTGTATTCTGGGATTATTATTATATATGGATAACATACTGAGTGGTACCACACCTCAGGGTAGTGGAGAATGAAAAAAAACCTGGGGAGGGGGAGTTAATTGTGCAGTCGGGACATTGCAAACAAGCCGCTAGGACAATTTAAGGGATTTTGTCAATTAGAAGTGGAAAACGATTGAAGCAAGCAAGCTTATACAGCAACAAACAAAAAAAAAAAAATCTCCCATTTCACCTAAACATCCCCTCCAATAGTTTGTCTAGTTCTTCCTTCAATTTATTCAAGCTATTATCTTCCACAACAACAGATGGAAGTTTGATCCAGAAATTAATTACCCACTGGCTAAAGGCAATCTTCCTCATCTATTCTGCAACAATCCTTCCTCAATTTGAACTTATCCTCTCATGTGTAGTCTGAGCCAAGAGGAAGAATCCCATCAGTACTAGGCTTGTTCAATTCAATCAAAGCCTTAAAAAACCTCAATCAGATCACCTTGCAGGTGCCTAGTCTCCAGACATGCAATTTGCAGAAGTGAAGAATTTCTTGGTTAGAGCAACCCTTCGCTTCCCTCACTAATCTTATTCCTCTTCTCTGTACTCATTCCAGCAGCTGCATGGTCCTCCTTAAAATGAGGGCTCCACACATGTACGCAGTACTCGAGATGTGGCCTGACCATTGCCTTATATCAGCAGTTCCCAACCTTTTAACTCACAAACACCTTTCAACATGTGCTACCAAGGCAGGTCATGGAGTCTTGTCAATGATATATAGGAATTTTGCTAGCAGGGACAGGGAGGTGATTATTCCACTGTACAAGGCAATGGTCAGGCCACACTTAGAGTACAGTGTACAGGGCCGGAGGCCTCATTTTAGGAAGGATGTAGAGTTGCTAGAACGAGTACAAAGAAGGGCAACAAGATTGGTGAGGGGAACAAAGGGGTGCTCTTACCAAGAAAGGCTTAAGTTCTGCAAATTGCAGCACCCGGAGAGTAGGCACCTGCGAGGTGATCTGATTGAGGTGTATAAGGCCTTGAATGGGTTGAGCAAGCTCAGGGAGCATAGATTCAAATTGAGGAAAGAAAGTTGTAGAATAGATGTGTGGAAATTTGCCTTTAGCCAGCAGTTGGTTGATTGGTGGAACAGGCTATCCATATGAATACATTTGTCAATGTTAAACTTCAGTTGCCATTTCTAAACCCATCGGCCTAACTTTTCTAGATCCTGTTGCAGTAGCATACTTTCATTCTTTTCATGATATGCCTTTGTCAATATCATTGACAAATATAGAAAACAACAACACCAAACCCTGGGGAACTCCACTAATAGCATTAATCCATAAAGGGCAGTGTCCATTGATTACCACTGCCTGTCTTCTTCTACTCAACCTTCCCTTTATCCACAGCAGCAACCTGCACTTAATGCCACACTGCTCCAATTTGCACAACAGTCTTATGTGCAACAGTATCAAAAGCTTTCCTGAAATCCAAGCATATGATATCAAATTTATTTTTTGCATCCAGTTCCTTTGTGACCACATTATTATCATCATCATCATCATCATCACTGCCCTTTTCAATCCACTGCAGGATGAAGGCCTCTCAAGCAACTTTCCAGTTCCTTCTGTTTTGTGCAATGGCCATCCATTTACTACCCACAAACTCATGAATTTCATCTATCCATCTCCACCGTTGTCTTCCAGGTTTTCTTCTAGCTCCTCTTGGATACAAATTCTGTTATTTTCTTAGTCCATCTGTCATGTCTTCAAGCTATGTGTCCTGCCCAAGACCATTTTAGTTCTTTAGTTTTGATAAGAATGTCCTTTACTTGAGTTTGCTGCCTAATCCATGTGTTTCTCTTCTTATCTAACAGTCTGATTCCCAATATAATTCGTTCCATTCATTCTTCGCTGTGTATTCATTCTCAACTTCTCTTAAATTCTTTTGGCGAGTGCCCAAGTTTCACTTCCATAAGTCATGGTGGAGAGTATACATTGGTTCCTTATTTTACGTTTCAGACAAACTGGGATATTGCTCTTTAATATGTGACTATTTCCTGAATGCTATCCATCCAAAATTTATTCTTCTCTTGACTTCCAGCCATTTATCATTATTACAGCTAACAACTTGTCCCAGATAAGTATATGACTCCACCTTTTCAATTACTGCTCCTACAATAATTATGTTCCTTTCTGTGGCATACTTGTTCATCATTACTTTTGTTTTAGCCATATTCATCTTTGGTCCAAAATCCTTACTAACTGTGCATAACTGATTAAGATTTTCCCTCTAATTCTTTGGGATCGTGGCCACAATGTCATCTGCAAATTGTAAATGGTTTAGGTATGCTCCATTCACATTGACTCCTTTCTGTGACCAGTATAATCTTCTGAAAGCTTCCTCGAGGGCAGCAGTAAACAGCTTCGGAGATATTGTGTCTCCTTGTCGAACTCCTTTCTCGATTTTAAATTTCCTACTGTCTTATGTCTAGTCTAATAAAGGAGGTAGCATTCTCATATATTTTCTTCAAAATCATAATATATGGGGTATCTATGCCTTGTCTTTCCAGTGCCCGAAATTTCATAATCCACAAATGCCAGGCATAATGGTGTTTTATGGTGACCACATTATACTATCCAGTAAAACTGGTCAGACAAGATTTCCCCTCAACAAACCCATGCTGTATCTGACATATAATTGCAGCCTTGCCAAGATGAGCCCTGCATTACTTCTCTTACTAGCGACTCCATTATTTTCTCTGGAACAGAAGTTAAACAGATCTGTGATTACTCATGTCACCCTTTGATTCTCTTTTGTGAATTGGGCACACATTCACACACTTCCAGTCTGAGGGAACATCCCCTGAATCCAAACATGATCTGATAATTATAGCTAAGGGTTTGTTTGCTTCCGTCATAGCCTCCCTTAATATAATTGGATACATCCCATCCAACCCAGCTGCCTTTCTTCAAAAAAGTTCTCCACTGCTTTCCCCTCAGTTATTAAAATCATTTAGCTCCAGTTAGTTTTATAAACTTCTTGTCTCCACTTCCCTCAAGATTTCCACATGTGTCAATGTGGATGCAAAATACTCATTCAGTTTGTCAGCAACCTGAGCAGGATCATCAACAGTCAAATCATCAATATCAAGTGAACCAATTTGATTCATCCTCTTGCTTCTAGTGTTTACATAATTAAAGAAGTCTTTGCTGTTTTTCTTTGCATTATTTTCCAAAGATTTCTTATAATCTGCCTTCACTTGCCTAACCTTCTTTGTGACTTGATTACAGACTAGTTTATATCTATCATAAGCTTCTGTGTCTCCTGATAATTTATATGCATCTCATGCATTTTTCTTCTCTGCCACAAGTCTCATCAGTTCATCTGATATCTGTTTAGGCCTATATTTTGAACAGTTCCTCTTAGTTAGTATGAAAAGCCTAGCTTCTATGATTAATTCCTTGTAAGCTTCCTATTTAGAATTTGCTGATGGTAACATCAGTTTGTCCAGTGTATTGAATTTAAAAACTGCTGGGGACCACTGTAGTCACCTTTGCAAAAGATAAACCCTTCCCTTTGCACTCTATAGTAGTTACATATTTAAGTAAATCCCAACTCAACACACTAATCACTGCTAATAATCAGATCAAGAGTATTACTCCCTCTTGTTTGGGTTATATACAGGAATTTTGGCAGCAGGGGTAAGGAGATGATTATTCTGTTAGTTAAGCCACACCTTCCATATTGCATACAGTCTGGAAACCTCATTTTAGAATCTATGTTGATCTGTTGTCTTTCCTGGTTAGAGGTACCCTTAACAAGGAAGGCTCTTGGTAAGAGTTCCTTTTTTTTAAAGGCTTATAAAGTTCTACAAGTTGCAAAATCTGGAAAATGGCACTTGTGAGGAGACCTAATCAAGGAATTTAAGGCTTTGAATGAATTAAGCTAAATGCTGATGACATCCTTCCTCTTGCTCAGCCAACACACACACACACACACACACACACACACACACACACACACACACACACACACACACACACCAGGGGGCATAAATTTAAACTAGGGAAGGATGGTTGTGGGGTAGGTGTGTGGAAATTTCCTTTCAGCTAGTGGGTTATTTGAATAAATCTAAAGAATAACTAGACAAAAAAAATAAAAGTTGGACAGATGATGGGAAGGTTTTTTTTTTATAAGCTTGCTTTCATCATTTTCCGCTACAGGGTTGAGATTGCACAAACATGCTATGTACAGGGGTTCACATGCTCAATTTTTATGGCAGAGCCATGGTGAATAGGCCACACATTAACAACCAAAATCAGTGGTTCCCCTTGCATGGTGTAACAAATTCCATAACTGGTCCATAACACAGTGGAAATAAGTTTAGATGAATTGGAGTTATGGTTTGGTGCTATTTCTCATAGTTTAAGACTACTGTTGGTTGTATGAGGAAACTATGAATGCTGATACTCATCTTAATATTTTGGACAATTCTGTGATGTAGAAGTTCTTTGATACAGACATATTTGTTTCAACAGGATAATGCCTTATACCACATCATCAGTGTTGTTCAAGAATGGCCCATGGACATGAAACATTCTGAGATATCCAGTACAGAGTCCCAATTTTAATCCTATGGAACAAACTAAAATGTTAAGAGAGGGACAGGCCAACATGTTTCACATTAGTAGATCAACTAGTCACTGTTCTGCAGGAGAAACAAAGGATCACCCTGCAGTATACTGTCTGCTGGGGTGGAAGCCTATCCAGGAGGCTGGAGCACATTACAACTAAAGGGAAGGGGAATTATAATGAATGACATGAGTGAGTGACAGTGATGTCAGTGTGAAAGTGATGTGTGTTCAAATACTTTTTTGGAGAGTAATATATATATATGATGCAAGGACTTACTAGTCTCTCTGATAGCAGAAAGTGGTAAAGTTGTTTGATGTGAGCAGCCATATGGTACTATATGCAGTTAGAACTTCATAATTAGATTACTTAATACTATTTTGATTTTTTAAAAATGACAAAAAAGTAGGATTATAATACTTAACCAAACAATTCAACATACAATACTAATAAAATTTAACATATGGTATTGTAACATGTGAAATAACCAAATGGATTTCAACATAGTTGGAGAAGAATGTTACATGGTAGTTTTCTATGGAATCTAGATGATTCCTATAATGACCACTCTTATACCACATGAATATTAAGACAGTTTATTTAGCTATTAACTAAATCACTATACATTAAGTATAACATTTCAGGAACCCATCCGCAGACCACACATACATAGGTTGTTACCAGCCTCCTGCTTGCCAAATGCCCACTGCACATTGGAAAGCAGGAGGCCGGCAACAGTATGGTTTGAGGATGGGTTCTGGGAAGGTTCCCTAATTAATAGCTAAATAAACTATCTTAATATTCAAGTGGTATAAGAGTGGTCATTATAGAAATCTAGATTTAAATGTACAGTATTTTGCTGTTGTATATTAATTTTAAAATGCTGAAGGCTATTGAATTAGGAAAATAACATTCATATCCCTTATATAAAGTCACTATTCTCTACAGTTTATAATTTAAAAATAAAACTTGATTTTATCTCTCCAAATTAAGAAAATTATTTCTGAAAATCATGTTTCTGAGAAGCAGATATACGATGCAGTGAAAAATGCGAAACATTGAAATAATTATTTTGCATTATAAATTATACTTTTTTTCTAGGTAAAAATAATCACCTAGGAAAGAATTTTTTTTTTATTAACATTGGCTCTATGTTGACCCCTATAATATGGATTTAACTGGGATTAATAAGTTAAACATATGACATTTATCATACCTAAAAAGTGAATGTCAATGATACATATCAGTTTCTGGAAGCAATGGTAATAGAGGACACTCTTGTACTTCATGTTTCTGATCTTAAAATGGGACTTGCTTAGTCTGATAACATTATATATATATATATATATAAAATTAAAGTAAAATGTATGCCAACTAATTCCTTAGCAACCATCAAGGATGTTCATAGGCAGAAGCATGGAACAATAATTGCTCCTCTGAATTCATCCTGGACTTCATTTGTTCTCTGTATATACGTAATTTTTAATGAGTAAAGTAACAAGCCAATCTAATAGCCATTATTTTCCGAAAACCCACAGAACTCATCCTTCCATTTAATTCCAACCACCCCAGAAGCACTAAGATCAAGATTCTAAGTCCTTAATCAGGACGATTAGGGTGTGCGGCGGCATTGCTCTCTGGATCAAACCAGCTGTCATCAAGACTGCTCAGAAAACTATGTGAAATCCATTTCACAAGTAAAAGGCAAGGTTCTGGATCAGTTCAGGGCATCAACATGCCTCCCACACCCTGTTCAGAATAAGGTAATTATACCTTTTCAGTTTGTTAGTATGAGCATTTGCATGTGGATATCAATCACTATCTTGGTGCAAGTCTTCCAACAGACATCCTACACACAATTCAGCAAACTTTTTTTTATTTACTTTCCCCCTAACCCCTACAGAGGTTCCAAATTTTTTTTTTAGTTAGGATTCTAGTCAAAACATAATATGGTGAAGACTGTGGGCCACATGAGTTCTTGCAGATAGCAGATTGCAAGAACAGTTCCTTATCACTCCTTATGCATTTTTCAAATTATGATTTAATTTTTTTATCAACATTTAGTTTAATTTTTACACACAATAATTAAATAAGAAAATCCACATTATTATTACATGATACTACAAACATTCTTAGGACATGGGTGTAATAATATTGTTAAATAATGAGAAAGAGAAACATAAAATGCTATAAGAAAGTAATACCTAAAAAATTGAATATTACTAAAAATGGATATTTTCAAGTCATTGTGAAATTGCATTTTGTGACAGGCTAGTTTTAAGTTCAGGAAGGGAAGGGCATAACACTAAGAAATATCCACATTATGCAATCTGCAAAGTACAAAGAAACTGGCGACACGCAACCCACAGGTTGAACACCCCTATCCTGCATGGTATCGTTCAGAAAACACCGGTTCAAGAAAGTCATCCTTAATCCAAATGTATTTGGTTGCACCAGTGATTTTCTGTTCCTCACACGTGCAACCTGTAAATGGAGTAAAAAGCAACCCCATTTATAGCTTTAAAAATCAACAAGAAATAATTCAAAATTGTTTATTCTTGATACTAACTTTTATTTTCAATCTTTTCACAACTGCGAAAAATCCATTTTTTACATTAAAAACATATTTAATACATGTATAAATAAACATAAATATACATAAGTGGTATTTATATACACACACATTATATATATATAAAATTAAAGTAAAATGTATGCCAGTAGTATGGCAAACCAGTCGAGCGAAATAATTACTATTAAATAATAATAAAAACAATTATGAAAATCGTAAAGCTAACATCAGTGACAGCAAATATGCACATTCCACCAAATGTTGCATAACATAAAATTAAAGTAAAATGTATGGTAGTAGTATGGCAAACCAGTTGAGCGAAATAATTACTAAACATAAAAATAATATGTAAAAAAAATATATATACAGGGTGTCTCAAAAATATTGGTACAAACGTTTAGGGGAGGTAGGTAACATCTAAATGAATGTGATTCGCGTAGGAACCCATAACCGGAAACATCACCGTAAGTCGGTACACGGCGCTGTTCATCAGTTCACGAGAGGGAAAATTTCTGGTTTACTCATTCAAGCAGTAGTCGCCGCACGAAGAGCATGCATTGATATACGAACTGTGAGCTGGCAGACATGCACCTAGTGTATGGATTAGCAGAGGGCCCACACGGTTTGCACTTCCATGCGGCACAACATCGCTTCGCAATAAATGTGTGGGCAGGTATGGTCGGTGACTGCTTAGTCGGCCCATACCTGTTACCATCCCGCATGAACTCTGCTAAATATCAGATCTTTCTTGAACAAGTTCTACCAGGGTTACTTGACAATGTTCCAGCAAATGTGAGACGCAACATTTGGTTTCAACACGACCGGGTGCCTGCCCATTATGGAAGATGTGTTCATGACCATTTGAACAGGCGTTTTGGGCGTCGATGGATTGGCCGTAGTGGACCCGTTGCCTGGCCCCCACGTTCACCTGATTTATCGAGCCTTGATTTCTTTTCATGGGGGACCCTCAAATCTATAGTGTATGAATCGTCTGTGGAGACTAAAATGGATCTCGTGGCGAGACTCATCTGCACTGCTGCTGCTACTGTCAAAGAAACTCCAGGTGTGTTCGACCGTGTCCGCCAATCCATGCTGCATCGGTGTCACGCATGCATCGCGTCTCATGGTGGAACCATCGAGCATCTGTTGTAACATCATGAAATGCATCCATACTCCATTGTTAATGTTATGTCAAATAAATGTTTGCCACTAATTACTGTCTTGTGTCATTTCTGCTTCTTGTGCCTCTGCTACTACTTTCCCGTGACGTTTTCAGTCATGGGTTCCTATGTGATTCACACTCCTTTAGATGTTACCTACCTCCCCTAAACATTTGTACCAATATTTTTGAGACACTTTGTATATATATATCTGCAGCCATTGTCAATCCACTGCAGGATGGAGGTCGCAACAAGTCATGTTGAAGGAGACCTATATACATAGGCCTCCACAGTCAAGTGGTCAGGAGAAGGAGTGCAATAGCACACGCTCTTTGAATATACCAGGGTTCAAGCTTGACTGCTAAATATGGTCAATCTGCCAACTTTCTGGACCAGTGCAGAAGATCATGGTCCATTCGCTCAACACACACAGTCTATAAATTATTCACCCGATTATGAAACTCAATCAAAATTTTACTGTAAGATGGTTTGCTGCACTTAATAAAAGCGACTTAAAAAATTTCTTATACCACAATTCAGTAAACCTCCACATGGGCACTTTCTGGTACCACATAATGTCAAGACGTAGCCAGTTTCATTCCAAGTGTTTTGAAGCATATCTTGAGAAATGGAAGTCTCTGCCTGTTTAATTCAGTCTCTTAACTGTGGGATGTTAACTTTTTATGTGCATACATCCTGCCCTTTACTTAGCCAAATACAAAGAAATCCATAGGTGTAATATCTGAATAACAAGGAAGTCATGGTATGGGACCAACCAAGCTGATCCATCAGTTAGGAAAATTTTTTTATTGAGGAAATTGTGCACATGCAAGTTCCAGTGTGGTAGTGCTCCATCTTCCTGATAGAATGCATGTGGCTATATATCTTCCAGCTGATGTGCAGCATACAATTCAAGCATATCTAGGCAATTTGTGGAATTCACAGCATTTTCATGGAAGAAAAATGGTCCAATCGCCTGGCTGAAGGACAGTATACACTACATGTTTACCTTAGAACTATCACAATCATGTTCACAAACTGAGTGGGGATTTTCAGATCCCCATATGTGACAACTGTCTTAAGTTTATCAGATAGACAGAATGTCACTTCATCACCGAAACTGATTTTTTCCAGAAAGCGCTCATCTTTGTCTATACTATTGAGAATGTAAACTGCAAATTTCTCTTGTTGCAATTTGTTGTGAGGCTTAATTTCCTGGATGAGTTGCACTTTGTAAGCATAAAGTTTCAATCTGTTGCGAACCATCCTAACCCCTAGCATTGTTGCTGTTATGGGCATTGCACCAGGCATACATGTCAAATTTTTCACTGATTGCAGTAAAGATATACAAGATGTTGCTTGCAGTATTTGCAGCTGCAGACTTGCCCAGCAGATAGATTTTGTGGGACTCCAGGTAAGCACTTCCTGAATTTCAAAAACTAACTGAAGATAAACTATGTCTACCTGTTCCTTTCTGGCTCAGCACACTGCCAGTTCCTTGAAACTGTTTCAACCATCACTTCATTTGATTGTTCTGTGGGTGGATCTTTCTGGAATTCCCATTGAAAACATCTCTCTATAGTCACTGAGAATTTGGTATGCCGCAGCTGCAACAAGCACACTGCTTTCTCCTGCACTGTTACCATTTTAATGCTGTACTGTCACAATGCTTGATGGGATCAAGGCTGCCAACTGCATGAAAAAAGACTGAGCTGCTTGGATAAATGCAGCAAATCATTTTACGATACCTATTACAATCATTTAATCAAGCTTCAAAAAAAAGAATAAGTTATAGACATCCTGTATGTTACTAAAAAAATCCAAAATACCAGTTTACATTGATAAAGGCACAAAATATCAACACTTTTCATTTTATTTTCAACTGGAACCACTCTGAACAGTATTCTTACGTTTGTAAATGGATGATGAAGGCAATTTGTAAAGCTTAATTCAAAATAAGTTACTTTTTTTTTGTAAATTGTTTTCAGAAATCAGTATAGTGGTAGCCCATCTTTCAGCTGAGAAACAAAGCATAAACACTTATGACCAAATACCTTATTTGCTTGATTCAAAATATAGTGATTATGTTACTCAGGCAACTTTGAAAGATAGCAGATATATACCACACCATGTTTTTTAAAAATGGAAAAAGGTGAATGATGCAGGAAATTATCATTGGTCCCCTTTTTTTACACTGTCAATCATCTTTCTGATTTTTAAACATGACCATGGGAGGGAAGGGCATATCTGCTATCCCTGCAATGCCTGAGTAACAAATTCACTCTATTCTAAATATAGTGAATATCCTCCCCACTGTTTCTTTGTTTAAAATTCAAAAAACAGATGATCGGAAGGTGCAAAAAGAGAAGTGATAATAATTCCCAGCTTCATTCACTTTTTCAATTTTTAAGCAAAGGCAGAGGAGAGAATATATCAATCATCGATGCAAGGCTGTCTGGGTAACATTCACTATGTTGAGAATATGATGAATATCCCTCCCATGCTCTTTTATATGTCAGCGAAGTGATAATCGTAAAGCAATGATACTTTCCTGTCCCATTTACTTTACTGATTTTTAAACAAGGGCACAAGGGAAATATATATCCTATCCTAAGGTTTCCTGGATAACATATTTACTATATTTGGAGTGCCTAATATACAGTACTGCAGTCATAATGGAAGAGAGTTCATAATTGCAATTATCAAACAGAATTTTACCAATGTGAACTGTGCACCAATGAAAACTTATGTATCATAGCATTAATAGTACAAAATAAAGTGAAATGTATTGATATTTAAGACATTTACCAAAACGCTTTAATAAAAACCTGAATTTCAGGCTTTTACCAAGGCAAGTAGATAAATCCTGGGATTTACAAGATTTTGGGCTTTTACAGTAACACACATGCATAAGAAAATTATTTCCTTTATTATCTTTGACAGTGAATGAATTGTGAATAAAAACCCATCTTCAACAATTGTATGCCAGTCAGACTCTTCCATAACAAGAAATCAGACAGTAACAATATGACGCCATAAAGCATAAAGGGCACACGATTCAATAACTGAATGCAAGAGATACACACTTATAAATTTGTTTTTCAAGCACATGCATACAATTATCAAGAATAAGCTTAATTTGGTCCTGCACTTTTTTTTGTATAACAGCTAACAAAGATTTCTGGAATTTAATGACAAAACCAAAGAAAATGCTCCTATTGATAGGTATTTGAGAATTTCACCTGCACGTGGACTGAGTAGACAAAGAACAACATCCATGCAGAATGCATCATATCATGAAGATCCTGAACACCCAGCGTAGGAATAAGCCATGCATCAAGCTTTTCCAGCAAGCCTAGACAAGCAATCCCCCATATAACACAGTACTTCTACAATACAGTTTTGCTCTAACACGATTGATAAATTGCAAAAATCCTCGCACAATACGCTACTTATATAACACGGTTAGAGAATTTCAGTAAACCTCACATACAGGGTATTTTTGAGCTTTTGTGCGGGGGAAGGGGGGGGGAACCATGCTGTTTGTTTATTGTTTATTTGGTTTTTAGGAGCATTAGCAACTAAGGCCATATTGCTCCGGGATATGCAGTGGTCATTCCCTGACCTTTCCGCATCCTCCGTATTTGGTGGTGACGGGCTCGAACCCCGGTCTAATCAAGAAGCGTGTGCTACGCATCGCTGCTCCTTCCCACCTGGCTACGGAGGCGCCAGGGAACCCTGCTATTATGTAGGATGTCATTTTTCAATGTATCCACTCTTTTTGAATTCCCGCTGTTGCTCACTAGTCAAAAAAAAAAAAAAATGACCGAGAAATCCCTGTATTTTATTTTGTTGGGAAATTTCCATGTTATGTTCGTGTTATTGAACTTGTACTTGTTGAAAAATCTAGATTTCAAAGTTTTATCACTATTGGATAGCACACCAGGCCATCCAAAAGATCTAAGTCATCCAAACATTGAAGTTTTGTTCCTACTACCACAGTTGTGCTAGAGTAATACAACTTTTTTCATTCAACCATTAGATCAAGGCAATTATATCCACCTTTAAAACTCATTCCATCAGAAAATCGTTACAATGGATTTTGGAAAAAATTGATTCCAAATCTATTGAAGTAATGGAGGCATGGAAACATTTCTCAATTGTGGACTGTATCAGAATCATAGCTTTATCGCTGAAAGAAGTAAAACCGGCAACGTTAAATGCACGAGGAAAAATGTATGGCCAGAGCCAATTCATTCAGGAAATATGATCGAACAGGCAGAAAACGGAATCAGTCCGATAGTAGAACTTGCTACATCAGTACATCAGTAGGAGGGAAAGGTTTTGATGATATAACTACTGAAGCCCTCGTGGGTAGCACACAGTTGATAGAACCTCCCTCCTCCCCACACCGGCTGGAAAAGACCCGAGTTCAAATCCCATCGATGGGAGGAATTTTTATAGATCCTTTTCACAATGTGGCTGAATTAGTCGGGCTTGGGAAAGGGTAGCATGGTTTTTTCCTCCCGGAAACTTAGGTTTTTCGTGCAGCAAAACAGAAAATTGCCCTCACGACACATGCAATTTATAGACAATATACACAGAGTAACATGGCCTTAGTCGCCGATGCTCCTAAAAAAGTAAAAAAAGATATATGATTACTGAAGATGTTCAAGAATTACTGGTAGAAAAATAAGCTGGCATAACAGATTTGGTGCAATTGACATTGGAGATAAAACCAAATCAATTCAGATGATGATATCACAGATAAATTCTAAACTTCCAAATTTTACACTGAAAAGCATAGGGGAAGGCATAAAGTTAGAAAAAATTAGAATCATTTTTTGAATGCAGATTCTTGAATAAAAGGAACCCAAAGTTCAAAAGGGAGCTTCAAAAAATGCTTAGTTCCATACGATTAAATTTACTAAGATTTATCAAGCAAAAGCAAACAAACTCAGATTACTGATTTTTTTAAAGAGCAGAAGATACACAAAATCTAGAATGGTGTGTTTTTGTTAACGAAAGTGTATTTTTGTTAGCTTTTGGAATGTAATCCCCCCTTTTTTGTATTTTTTCTTAGTTCCGTATAACACGGTTTAGTTTATAAGCACAGTAATAACTGTAGTGTGAGCCTTCGGCCCAAGTCAGTGTTGTCATTAAGTTTAATGACACAATGGATAAGGCTAAATTGTACCAGTTCATAGTTTATTTCTTATACCCATATACCTTTTAACAATTTAATTATATACTTGCATATAGGCCAGTACAATTTAAGTATGTTAGCAGTTCTTCTATGTATGCATGATTTCCAAGAAAATGGCACGACATTTTACAGGAACCTAATAACCATGTTATACAAGGGTTACCTGTAATGAGATTTTGGAAAAACAAAGACCATTCCTCTCACAGAATCAATACAAAACAAGCTACCTTAAGACTGCACTGAACATTAGCATTAGCAAAGGCATTTGATGCAAGAAAGCAAGCTTATGCAGCATCAGACAAAAAAAAAAAAAAAACCCACTTCCACTTCACCCCTCTGTTCGTTCAAAATACCTGTCCAGCTGAGCCTTAAACTTATTTAGGCTATCAACCTCCACCACAAGGGATGGAAGTCTGTTCCACCAACCAACCACCCGCTGGCTAAAGGCAAATTTCAGCACGTCTATCCTACATCTGTCTTTCCTCAATTTGAATTTATGCCCTCTCAGGTGATTTTTCTGAGCTAGAGGAAGAATCCCATCAGCATTGAGCATGCTTAAACCATTCAAGGCTTTATACACCTCTATCAGATCACCTCGCTGGTGCCTAGTCTCCAGACACTGTAATTTGCAAAACTTAAGCCTTTCTTCGTAAGAGCACCCCTTTGTTCCATTCACTAATCTTGTTGCCCTTCTCTGTACTCGTTCCAGCAGCTCTAGATCCTTCTTGAAATGAGGCCTCCAGACCTGTATACAGTACTCTAGGTGTGGCCTGACCATTGCCTTATACAATGGAATAATCACCTCCTTATCCCTGCTGGAAAAATTCCTGTATATCATTGACAATACTCCATGAGCTACTCTTGCAGCCCGTCTGCACTGCTCAGAGAACTTCATATCTGCCTGCACAACCACCCCCAAGTCCCTTTCATTCTCTACCACTGTCAGTGTAGTACCACAGAGTTGATACGTTGCTCTGGGGTTGCTGTTTCCCATGTGTAGTACTTTACATTTGTCAATGTTAAACTTAATTTGCCACCTCTCAGTCCATCTGCTCAACCTTTCCAGATCCTGTTGCAGCAGCATAGTGTCAGTAGTGTCCTTGACAACCCTGCCAACCTTTGTATCGTCTGCAAACTTGGACATTAAGCTTGATATACCATCATCAATATCATTTATAAATACAGAAAACAATAATGGACCCAACACTGAGCCCTGAGGGACCCCACTAATAACATTAGTCCACGATGAGCAGTGTCCATTGATTACCACCCTCTGTCTTCTCCCCCTCAACCACCCCTTTATCCATAGCAGCAATTTGCCTCCAATGTCACACTGCTCCAATTTGTGTAGCAGTCTTCCATGTGCAACAGTATCATAAGCCTTTCTAAGATCCAAGTACAGTAATACCCCGACTTACGCTACCCCGCGAACTCGGAGTTACGCGGTTCTTGATTTTTTCGTTTGGCTGCCGCCCACTATCTTCAAGGTCGTTTTTCATATGTTATCGATATACGGTGCGACGGCGGAGAATGAGAGCGAAAGATGAACAAAATTCAACTTTGCTACTTTTATGTTTTTTATATCAGTGAAGGGAAAAACACATTTCACCCTAATAACGTAAAAACCAACACAATTCCAGCTATCGGTATAATCGCAAATGCAATTAGATCGAGTTTACTACCAGTTTATAAGATTTCACTAGCAGAAACGCAACTGGATTTTTATTGTTTTATGGTAGTAACCCCTAGAAATATGGGGTGTTAATAGTGTATCTCTGCCTTTATGGTGTTGTTTATTCAGTTGCTACATGCGCACAGCTTTGTTTATGGGTATCAAGCGTGCCTCCTCGTTTTGTAATTGCGCTTTATTCCCTAAAAATGAGTAAAATACTTAATTAAAAGGTGTGAAAAGGAAGCGTCCTGGTGAAGACACCGCAGATTCAGAGAGAAAAAGAAAAGCAATTATCGATAAACAGAGGCGAACTGGGTCAAAAATTCTTACCCGAGAAAATTTATAGTGGCCTCATACTATGGTTTATGGCCAAAATCACACTGGCCCACCGGGGTTACACTGGCCCCGGTAAGGCTTATGGCCAGTCAGCCTCTGTCGATAGAGAAAAAATATGAAATTGTGAAACGTTTTGAGCGAAATGAAAGACCGTGTGATATTGCACGTGCTACAGGCCTAAATGAAGCAACGGCGAAAAGCACATGACAATTGCAAACTTGACAGGTTGAAAATTGAAAAGGGCTCAATTGTAAAGGGCTTAAAAATTTTAGAAAACATAGACTCCAACGAAGAACACGTTATAGCTACAAAGCAAGGAATAAAAAAATTATTAGCTTGCTACGAAGAAATTCTGCGTGAAAAAAAGAAGGCGCTGTGTCGTCAGACGAATTTGTTAGATTTTACGAAGCCATCGACATCGAAATAACTTTTTAACGTAAGTCATTTGTTTTTGTAATACATATTTTGTATTAATATGTATAAAGAACTGCAATTTTATTAATATTTTTCTTCTAAACTAGTGTTTTTGTTAGTCCTTGGTCCCAATTAAGCAAAATTTATATGTATTTATATGCAAAGTTGTACCCCGACTTACGCGAATTCGACTTACGCGATTTTCGTCGGACCCACCTATCGCGTAACTTCGGGGTATTACTGTATATAATATCAAAGTTATTCCCTGCATCCAGTTCTTTTGTGACTGCATCATAGTATCCAATCAAGTTGGTCAGGCAAGACTTCCCCTTAACAAAACCATGCTGTGTCTGAGCTATAACTGAAGTCTTGTCTAAATGATCCTGCAGTGTTTCTTTAACCAGTGCCTCCATTAATTTTCCTGGAACCGAAGTTAAACTAACAGGTCTATAATTACTTGTGTCAGCCTTTGATCCTCCTTTGTGAATTGGGGTCACATTTGCACATTTCCAGTCTATGGGTACCTCCCCTGAGTCCAAGGAAGCTCTCATAATTATGGCTAAGGGTTTGCTTACTTCCTTTGCTGCCTCCTTTAATATAACTGGATAGATCCCATCCACCCCGGGTGCCTTTCTTGTGTTTATCTTCAACAGTTTCTCCTCCACTTTACTCCCAGTTATTTCAAGATTCTGTAGCTTACTGCTAGGGTTGAATACACCTCTGGCATTCCCCTTGCTGAATAACTCCTCATGTGTGAATGTCGATGCAAAATATTCATTTAGTTTGTTAGCTACCTGAGCAGGATCATCAACAGTTGACCCATCAATATCAAGTGGACCAATCTCATTCATCCCCTCCCTTCTAGAGTTTACATAAGTAAAGAACTCTTTGCTGTTTTTCTTTGCCACCCTTGCCAAGGATTTCTCGTAATCTGCCTTCGCCTGCCTAACCTCCTTTGTAACTTGGTTGCATATCAACTTGTATCTATCATAGGCTTCTGTGTCATGTGTTAATTTGTAAGTATCCCATGCATTTTTCTTCTCTGCCATATGCCTCATTAGTTCATCTGACATCCATTTTGGCCTAAACCTTGAACAATATTTCTTAGTTGGTATGTAAAGCCTAGTAGCTTCCAAGATAAGTTCTTTGAATGCTTCCCATTTTGAATTTGCTGTTGGTAACATCATCAGTTGGTCCCACTGTATAGAATTTAAATACTGTCTCAGTCCATCGTAGTCGCCTTTACGGAAGCAATAACCCTTCCCTTTACCCCTAATGGTAGTTACCTCTTTGAGTAAATCCCACTTCAGCACACTGTGATCACTGCCACTTAGTGGTTCATTTATCTGCAGATTCTTAATGCATGAAGAATCACTGCTGATAATCAAATCAAGAGTATTACTCCCTCTAGTTGCCTCCCGAATATGCTGATGTAGAAAACAATCATCCAATAAATCCACAAAAGCCCTGCTAGTGTGTGAGTAACCAGCCCCCAAATTACAGTCAATATCTGGGAAATTAAAATCTCCCATTATAAGACTCTCTGATTTACTGGCCCACTCTATTTCCCTGTACAGTTCCTTATTATACTCATCAGAGTCATTAGGCCTATAGCACACTCCTACTTTCAATTTTGATCTCCCAATGCTTATGTCACACCAAACTGACTCAACACTGCACTGTCCAGCGATGTCGACTGGCTTCACGTCCTTGGTTTTTATGTGTTTCTTAACTAATAGCATAACCCCTCCCCCCTTCCTATCCTGTCTATCCTTTCTGTAGACGTTGTACTCCCCAAATTGCAGTTCTGCATCCCTTATATCTGTGTGACACCACGTCTCTGATATCCCAACAATATCTGTCTTCGATGTTTTGAGCAATACCTCATATTCATCAAATTTATTTACTGAACTCCAAGCATTGGTGTACACGCAAGTATACCTGCACCTGTTTCTATTCTTAGCTACCCTAACACAACCCATGTGTTTACTTGTACCGCAATGGCACCCAGCAGTCTCTGAAATACCATGCATCTTGTTTTTCAGGCTTCTGCTCATTCTAATAGAAGCAGTGCAAGAATCTCTTTCACCTCTGCCAGTGGCTACTGTCAATCTATTGGTCTTGGTCTCCCCCCAAGCTAGCAGTTTTCCGACCCACCTAACACTGCCTCGATAGCATCAGCAAATATTCTTGCACCCATTTGTATTAGTAACAGCAAATGATGCAAGGAAGACATAAAAAAAAAAAACCAATGCTACCCACCTCATTTGTACATCACCTCTAAATAATAGGTGATGGAAGCCAGAGGCTTTTGCTGCACTGAACAAAAAAGGGAGTAGGTAAGAAACAGCAACTTTTCTGCATATCTATTCTGCAATTATCCTTTTTAGGTGTATTAGCATATATGCATAAACTGCTTATTGTCTTTACCATGTCTATTTGTCTGTCTGCATTTAATAACTACTCTTAATGCATGAATTTTCATAAAATTTTGTATTAGGCTCTTTTAGAAAGATGTCAAGCCATCCCAAATTCCATTAAAATCAGACAAACAGAAAATCAGAAATTATTTCTTTTCTTTTCGTATGCACCACAACACAGGCTATCCATTATTACATACTACAGATAAAGCACTAGATATTATGTTTCATTGCTGTGTGCTAACTGAAGAGATTAAATGAATGAGCAATATGGCAGATAAACAGAAACAAAATGTTTTCAGTTTGTGTATCAAACTTGCTTTTTGTTCCACTTTTTTGCTATAAATCATGAATTATTACTATTTGCTAATGCACCTGAAATGTAATGCACTGCACACATCAACTTGTTAAATTTGCATCCCCTACAGGTCTCAAGCTCAGGAGTGATGGTAGCACCAGCAGGCACCTAGTTTCCAGGCACTGCAATCTGCAGAACTTATTGGTCTTTCTTGATAAGAGTATCTGTTTATGTCCCTGACTAGCATTAGCAGAGGCATATGATGCAAGAAAGCAAGCTTATGCAGCATCAGACAAAAAAAAAAAAAAAAAAAAACCACTTCCATTTCACCCCTCCGTTCGTTCGAAATACCTGTCCAGCTGAGCCTTAAATTTATTTAGGCTATCAACTTCCACAACAAGAGATCGAAGTCTGTTCCACCAACCAACTACCCGCTGGCTAAAGGCAAATTTCCGCACATCTATCCTACACCTGTCTTTCCTCAATCTGAATTTATGCCCTCTCAGGTGATTATTCTAAGCAAGAGGAAGAATGCCATTGGCATTGAATATGCTCAAACCATTCAAGGCTTTATACACCTCTATCAGATCACCTCACCGGTGCCTAGTCTCCAGACACTGTAATTTGCAAAACTTAACCCTTTCTTCGTAAGAGCAATCCTTTGTTCCATTCACTAATCTCGCTGCCCTTTTCTATACTCGTTCCAGCAGCTCTACATCCTGCTTGAAATGAGGCCTCCAGACCTGTATACAGTACTCAAGGTGTGGCCTGACCATTACCTTATACAAGGGAATAATCACCTCCTTATCCCTGCTAGAAAAATTTCTGTATATCATTGACAAGACACCATGAGAGTGTAGTACCACAGATTTGATACGTTGCCCTGGGGTTGCTGTTTCCCATATGTAGTACTTTACATTTGTCAATGTTAAACTTCATTTGCCACCTCTCAGCCCATCTGCTCAACCTTTCCAGATTCTGTTGCAGCAGCATAGCGTCAGTAGTGCCCTTAACAACCCTACCAACCTTTGTATCGTCTGCAAACTTGGACATTAAGCTTGATATACCATCATCAATATCATTTATAAATACAGAAAACAATAATAGACCCAACACTGAACCCTGAAGGACTCCACTAATAACATTAGTCCACAATGAGCGGTGTCCATTGATTACCACTCTGTCTTCTCCACCTCAACCATCCCCTTATCCATAGCAGCAATTTGTCTCAATGCCACACTTCTCCAATTTGTGCAGCAGTCTTCCATGTGCAACAGTATCAAAAGCCTTTCTAAGATCCAAATATATAATATCAAAGTTATTCCCTGCATTCAGTTCTTTTGTGACTGCATCATAGTATCCAATCAAATTGATTAGGCAAGACTTTCCCTTAAGAAAACCATGCTGTGTCCGAGCTATAACTGAAGTCTTGTCTAGATGATCCTGCAGTGCTTCTTTAACCAGTGCTTCCATTAATTTTCCTGGAACAGAAGTTAAACTCACAGGTCTATAATTACTTGTGTCAGCCTTTGATCCTCTGAATTGGGGTCACATTTGCACATCTCCAGTCTATGGGTACCTCCCCTGAATCCAAAGAAGCTCATAATTATGGCTAAAGGTTTGCTTACTTCCTTTGCTGCCTCCTTTAACAGTATTCATTTGAACACAGGTAATGCAAGGGTTCTTGACAGCATCACTGAAAACACCCTGAGGGTTCGAGAAACTGCTAGTTAGGGGGAGAAAGATTAATAGAGATGTGTTTATCTGATGATATTGGTCAAAGTAATGCTTGCACACAATCAAGGATTCTTATTTCTTGCCACAACTGATATCAGAACGATTTACTAAGAATGGCAAAGTTCCAAACGAGCAGAAAGATAAAGAAAGAGCAGCTAGGGAAACAAGCACAAATAAAAGGGTGTGTCAGGGTAGTAAACCATAGAAGAATACTTAGCCTTAACACTGTCTACAGCAGTCTTTCTCAAACTTTTTTGGATCAGTGCCCACCCCACAAACAAGCCCTCGCCAGGGATTTTTTTTAGCCCACCAATATAAAGTGAAGCTAAATAACTGAAATGAATATTTGTCTGTTTGCCTCTAAAAACGTAAATGCAGCCCTGCATGTATGTGTGTGAATTATAAAGAAAACTATTTACTGCACTTTATTCCTTCTTCCTAAAAAATTACAACTAGATAAAAAGTCAGCTATAGTCACTTAAATTAAGTCATAAAAATTAAAATTAATTACATAAATAAGTCATGATATTAATGGGAATAGTTTATTAAATTTTAATATTTAATGCAATGGATGAGCTTGGTGGAGATTTATTAGCTTATCAATATTAGGTTTAATATCTGTAAGTAGAGGTCTTAAATCGCCACGTTTAACAACACCCAGGCAATTTCTCTGTTTTGTCAGCAATTGAGATCCAGCACTGAAACCAGTTTCGACTAGATATGATGTTGGAAAAGAAATAAGTAATTTTTTTACAATTCCCCACAATGCAGGATAATGGTCAGGAATTTTCTTTTGTAACCAAAATTCCTGATATGAATTTTGAAATTTTGGCTTCAGTTCAACTTCATTTTGTAACTCAATCAATTCTTCTACAAAACGTTCACCATCGTCATTATTTAAAAAAAGGATTTATAACCCAATCTGGAATTTTCAAATTGAGGAGATCTTCGAACCTTTCCTGTATATCTCCGTGCAACATTTCTAGATGATTACAAAAAGTTAGAGTTTCATCAGCTATTTTTACTTTTTTCTCTATTTCCAACGGATTTGGAAATTGATACAATTCATGTCGTCCTACGTTGCGCATAAAAAGCTTTAATTTTGAAATAAATGCTGAAATTCGAGTTTTCACCTTAATAAGAGTTACAACTTGTCCTTGTAAATGTAAGTTCACTGAACTGAATCCAGTAAATAAATCTGCAAGATAAGCAATATCAATTTTCATTTTCTTGAGGACTCGATAAACAGTATCAAAGAGTTCATAAAAATCTGTTGAAACAGTTGGCTTTTGACAGCTACCAAACCTTGGAGTGCAGGAGCAATCGTTCAAAATCTTCACTGTTTTGATCACAAAGCTTTCGAAATATATGATCATTCAAAGAATGTGCTTTAATTTTGTTTATAGCAGTAATAACAGTTTATAGAGGATTGTGCAGTTGATCAAGTTTTTTTGCAACTAAATGCTGCCGGTGAATGACACAATAAACAGTAATGATATGTGGCACAGCATTTTTTAAATAAGCCATAAAACTCTTGTAATGGCCAATCATCGATGGTGCTCCATCCGCCACCCATCGCCCCCTTTCATGCCTAATCCCCCCAAGGGGAGATATCACCCACTTTGAGAAGCACTGATCTATAGTAACATCAGTGGTGTTGTCAATAAAATGGGTGAATCTGAACTCTGGTTAGGAAAACTAATGCTGACATAGTACGGCTAACAGAAACATGGTGCCACCAGAAAACTGGAGATTAGTTCCATTAATACGGTATGTATAATGTATTAAGGAGAGACAGGGAAAACAGAAGGGGCAGTGGGCCATGATTCTTATCAAAAACAGCTTGAGCATGAAAAGAGTCAAAAGTTACTCCTGCCAGCATAGAATCTGTGTGGTGTGAAAGCAAAGATATAATAAACAGGAGTAACCTACAGAGCAGAAGACTGTGAAGAGTCTCTGCATACAGATGGAATGGGCAAGCAAATATGAATGTCATTATTGGTGATTTCAATCTGCCCATAATTAATTGGAATAAGTGGGAGGGAAACTCACCTTGATGTACAAAATTTTTAAATAGTTTATTATTTGAACCAGTATGTTGGGTACCAGAAAACCCAGAATAACATCCCAACTTCGTGGTATTACACTCAGGGTAGTGTAAAATGAAAATGACCCAGGGGTAATTGTGCAGTTAGATAATATGAAGTTCTCTGAGCAATTCAAGCATGCTGCCTGAACAGCTCGTGGAGTCTTGACAATAATGTACAAGAATTTTGCTAGTAAGGATAAGGTGATTATCCCATTGTACCCAATGGTCAGGCCACATCTTAAGTACTACATACAGGTCTGGAGGCCTCATTTTAGGAAGGATATAGAGTTGCTAGAGTACAGAGAAGGGCAACATGACTATTAAGGGGAACAAAGGGATGCTCTTACAAAGAAAGGCTTAAGTTCTGCAAATTGCAGCCTCTGAAGACTCGGCACCTGCAAGGTGAGTTGATTGAGGTGTTTAAGGCTTTAAATGGATTGAGCAAGCTCAATGCTCCATGGGATAACAGGGCTAACAGAAGAAAGAATGCTGCCACCAGGAAACTGGGAATTAGTTCCATTATATGGTATGTATAATGTATTAAGGAGAGTCACACACGAGGCGGTACAAATTCAAATTCAGGAAGGACTGTTGCAGAAAGATGGCAAAAGTTTCCCTTCAGCCAGTGGGTGGTTGATTGCTGGAACAAACTTCCATCTGTTGTTGTGGAAGTTTATAGCTTAAATAAATTCAAGGAAGAACTAGACAAACTATTGGAGGGAATGAATAGGTGAAATGGGAGGCATCGGGTTTTTTTTTCCTTTTGGCTGATGCTGTATAAGCTTTCTTTCTTGCATTATTTGCCCATGCTAATGATAATGACTAGTGTGCTATTAGGCAGAAAACAGAAGTGGAGAATAGGTTTCTAAGAAGCCCAAGGATCTTATCTATTTCAAATGACTGGCTTTCACACATCATAGACTCCAGTTATTCCCCCCTTCCCCATGATGATTGAGAGTTTACCGTATTAGGCTGACACTTTCATTTTAGTCAATCCTGGCCATTATACTAGACTACTAAAATCAACTTACGTGGTTTTACTGAAACACTTCGCAACAAGCTTCCCTGGTATTGCACTAATTTCAAATAAAAATTTCTAATGCAATAGAAGCAATGCATGTTAGAATACTACTTTTGAAGACTAAATGCACAAGGCATAATGTTTTTTTTTTTTTTTTTTATGAAAATCCCAAACACAAGAGGTATTAGAACCTATAATACTTAGTACCGTGCTTGAGTTGGTGGTTGAGAAGACGAAAGAAACTATTTGTTGATTATTCGACTTGAACTTCTGTAGACTGTAATTTTCAGGAAATATGTATGAAGGAAGGTTGTTCCAGAAAACAGCAGTTGAATGAATAAACGAGGAAGACGAAAAGTTGGTTCTGTGAGTTTGAAGTTGAATGGTAAATGGATGTTGGCTGGTGGTGGCACGTGTTCGGACCGTTTTGAAAGAGAGAGCAGGAATTACAGAAGCCAATTCAGAAGAACAGTGCCCATGGAAGTATATGTAGAAAAAGCATACAGCAGAAACAGTACATCTATGAGACAGAGAGTGGAGACTGTAGAAAAAAAAAGGAGTCATTAATTAACCTAACTGCCCTCTCCTGAATGGAATCTAGAAGCCTGAGAGAGGTTTTGGAAGAAAAGTAACGGCGAGAGCAAAAGAGAAAACCAAGTTTTTTAGATGCAGAGGAGGCAATATTTGTAATGTGCTTGTGCCAAGAGATTAGAAGTCAGGGTAATCCCCAAAAGAGAGATATTATTTTACCTAGAAATCGGAGTGTCACCAAAGATAAGCATAGCAGCAGAAGAATCATTTTTGCAAAATATAAGACAAGACAGTTTTCGAAGGACTCAAATCAACTAAGTTGTCTTTGCCGCACTGGAGATCGGTATTTAAGGAATTGGTAGCGGATATTCAAGAAGTTGAAGCTGATTCAGCAGGGCAAGGTTTTTCAAAATGGAAAGTGGAATGCAATGTGCTATCATTGGCAAAACTATGAATAGGATTTCCAGTCAATGGAAGAAGGTCATTAATTCACAAGAGGAAAAGAGTGGGGGAAAGAACTGAACCTTGCGGGACTCCAGCATTAGTAGAGAAGTTAAAAGACAGAGCCATCTACCATCACCCTCAGTGAGCGATCAGAGAGAAAACTGGATAACCAATTACAAAACAACAGTTGGCAAATCATAAGATGGAAGCTTGTTTAGACCTTTATGCCAAACACGATCAAAAGTCTTTGGGATGTCAAGAACTGCTTGTGTTTCACCAAACTTTTCCATTGAATTTGTCCATAAAGGAGTAACATAAGCCAAAAAATATCACCAGTGGATCAACACTGACGGAATCCATACAGGCAATCATTGATCAGACGGAAGGTTTCTAGATAGTTTAAGAGTTTGTGGTTAATTGATTTCTCCATTACTTTAGAAAGAGTAGAAGTAATCAATGGGACGATAATTGGATGGGAGGGACTTATCACCCTTTTTAGGAACAGCCTGGATATGAGCAAATTTCCAAGCAGAAGGGAAAAATACCTTTGGAATAAGAAAGTGAAAAAAAGGATGCAAAGAACAGGAGTAAGTTCAGGAGCACAGGTTTTGAGAACAAGTGGAGAAATACCATCAGGTCCTGAAGCTTTCTTAGCATCAAGATTCGTCAAAATGCTGACAAATTTTGAATGGAGCGTGCTAGGAATGGTGGGAGGTGTTTTACCAAGATCATTAATACATGAGTTGGAAGAGAAATGGAATGCTAGCAGGCCAGCTTATCCTTGGCTGAAGTGACAACAGAAGTTTTGACAGAGGTAGGAACAGAGATGGGCAAAAGTTGCGGCCAATAGCTTTGGCAAGAGACCAGAATTCTCGGCTATCATTAGAGCAAGAAGCAAGTTTTCTACTCTTAGTCTGTTCAAAATCTAGTTTGGACTGATTAATGACTGCTTTACAATTGTTGCAAGCTTTGGTGTAGGCAGAAAATGAAACTGAAGAATTGGAAACAAGCCAATTACAATATACAACATTCTTCTCTTGAACAGCCTTAGCACATTTATTAGAAGACCAAGGTTTAGATAAAGGATGAGATTTTAGAGTAGAGTATGAAATAAAGGATTCCATTCCTACAAGAATAATTTCACTGACACGATCTGAGCAAATGTTGACATCAGAAATTTTGAAACAGTAGTCCGACCAAGGAAAGGAAAAGAAATCTCGCAGGTCATCCCATTTTGCATTCTTGTAATGCCAAACAATACAAGGCTGGGAATAGTAATGAGATAAAGGCTCCATTTGTGAAGAGACAATCACCAAGTTGTGATCTGAAGTGCCTAAAGGACCTCTCACTTCGACTGTGTACTTAGAAGGGTTGTTTGTGAGAAAAAGTTCAAGTGTATTGGCTGTATGATTAGGATTGTCTGGTATTCTTGTAGTTAAATGAACAATCTATGCAAGGTCATTAGTAATTGCAAAAGCCGCAGCATCTCGACCAGCTGGATCGATGTGACTAGAAAACGGAAGCCAGCTGGAGTTGTGAACATTAAAATCAACAAGGAACATTACCTCACTGTTAGGAAAGTTGGACTGGAGAAAGTCAAGTTGCAAAGAGAGGAAGTCAAAGAACTTCAAGAGATTAGTGCAGTTGGGAGAGCAGTAGAGACAACAAATGAATTTGACACAGTGAGGTAGAGAGATTTTAAGCCAGAGAAGATCGAAGATTCCATATTACCAAGTCTCTGACAGGGAATATCAGAATGAACATATGCGCAATTACTACCTTTGAAGCGAAAAGAATCATACAGCAAAATAGTTTGAGCAACTGAGATGAGCAGTAATTGAATCAACCGATAACAGATTCTGTCAGAAAAAGTACATGGGGTTTGGCAGACTGCAAGTGGAAATGGACATCGTTGAGATTACAATTGAGACCATGTATATTTGTGAAATGAACTAGGAAGTAATTGGGAGGTTTAGTTCTTTTTGCAGATAAGCTTACTCTATTAGTTTGACAATTCATGGTATATTCAATGGTAAGAAAACGGGGGGGGGGGGGGCATGCTGTATGAAGTAATGAAATTTTTGGATATGGCGTATACATGGTAAGAATATACCCAGATTCTTGACATAACGTGGCCTTGACAATGCCCCCCACATACAGACTCCCTCCAGTCACTATCTGGCAGAGTAGAGGTAGCAAGATTATACACTAGCTGATCCGGAAGCCTCCTAAGAAGTTACCAATAGGTTCGGTCCGATGTACTAACTAGCGGCCAGCCTGCAAACCCCGCTATAGAGCTGTACCCTCAAAATGTAAGGAAGATTGGATCTCGCCATGATGTTCATCATAACCTCAAAAATCATCAGTCATACTGCATGATGGAAGAGATGGGGAAGGGTTGACCAGAACTTAGCTCTGGAGACTAAACATGGGTTCCACCACTTCAAGCCTCCAATAAGCAAAGTGGTGGTATTGCACAGTTGATGAGAGTCATCTACCACCTAGTATTGCCTGGTAACACAGAGGGGGCTGCATTCCTCCATGTGGCGTGGGTGCCACATCTCAACCCCTGATTACGTTGGTTCATACCTGGATGGTCACCCACAGTGTGTTATGGGTTGGAATTAACTATAGAATATACCTGCTTACGTTGGTTCATACCTGAATGGTCACCCACAGTGTGTTATGGGTTGAAATTAACTATAGAATATCAGCGTAAATACACCATAGTTTAACCCATAAATTTAGCTACCTAAGTAGTGTAAAGGCATCGTTTGATTTTATCTCATATTGTGACTACCTTCACCACGAGATATGAGATAAAATCAAATGATGCCTTTACACTACTCACATAGTTAAATTTATGGGTAAACTATGGTGTATTTACACCGATATTATATAGTTAGAATACTACTATATCAACAAGTCTTCTACACAAGGAGCAGAGGCTCTGGGGCCATCTAACAACAGTCCATATAACAGTCTTCCTTCGTTGTCATTTTATTCAGAGGCGGACTGGGTCAAAAATTCTTCAGAAAATCACAACAGCCTTCAACTCCACCAGAGTTTCCCCCCATAAGTCTTATGGCCTCTGATTTTATTCAACTTAGTAGAAAGACCAACTAAAAGGATAGTACTATCCTAATATTCCTAATATTTCAATCTAAGCAGAACACACAAAATAGAAAAAAGCCATAGCAAAGAAATCCATTAAAAGCAGATGACACATGAATGATATTAGCTCTCCCATTATTAAAGATAAAATTTACATTCAAATACAATTCACTTTTGTCATGGAAAGTACAACTTTTTTTCATTTAAAGATAATGAAGTCAGCAAAACTCCCCCCCCCCCCATACTTCTCCTTCAACCCATGCACGGTACTAAGTACTATAGGTTTTGATACCTTTCGTGTTTGGGGGTTTTCATAAAAAAAAAAAATATATATATATACAGGCATACCTCGGTTAACGTTACCTCTGATAACGAAGCTTCGATATAACGAAGTCGGCAATTTCAAGCCCCATTTAACATAAAAAAAAATATTCCAGTTTAATCACCTGAAATCTAAACAAACTGAAGAAATTACGGAAACCTTTGGGGCTTCTCATGGTTGGTCCGAGAAATTTAAAAAACGGGCCAGGATTCATAGTGTAAAATTAACAGGAGAAGCTGCAAATAAGTTTCCAGAAAAAATAAAGGAAATAATTGAACGTGAAAATTTTCCAAATTTGGTGTTCAATGTTGATGAAAGCGGTTTGTTCTGGAAACGACTACCAACAAAAAGCTTCATTTCTATTGAAGAAAAATCAGCTGCTGGGTTCAAAGCAGCCAAAGACCGTTTAACGTTACTCTTTGGATCAAATGCCTCTGGCGATTATAAATTAAAATTGTTATTAGTTTACCATTCAGAAAATCCGAGGGTGTTAAAAGGTAACATAAAAATGAATTTACCTGTAATATGGAAAGCAAACAGAAAAGCGTGGGTTACCAAGGAGTTATTTACTGATTGGTTTGTTAACCACTTTTGTCATGAAGTAAAACGGTATTGTCAAAAAAAACCAACTTTGAAGAAAAAGCTCTTTTGTTGTTAGACAATGCCCCGGGACATCCTACTGATCTTAACACGTTGGACACATGCATTCCTGTCAAAGTTGTGTTTCTTCCAGCAAACACAACTTCCCTGATTCAACCATTGGATCAGGGAGTAATAGCATCATTTAAAGCTTATAATCTGCGTCGAACATTAAGCAGTTTAACTGAACTAGAGGATAAAGAGGAAATGACAGTTAAAACTTTTTGGAAAAACTAAACCATTAAAAACGCAATTGAAAGCATTGATAGTTCTTGGAAAGAAGTCACTAAGAAATGCTTAAATGGAGTTTGGCGCAAAATATGGCCAGAAGTTGTACTAGAAGAAGAAAATAACATCCAAGAAATTAGAAATGAAGTTATCCAGATGGCTCAATCAATAGGTTTCGAAAATGTCGATGAAGAGGATGTTAGAAATTTACTGAATGCAGAAGATGATGGTTTTTCAGTGGAAGATTTAGAAAACCATTTTAGCAACGAAGACAAAGATAATGAAGACGAAGTTAAAGTTCCTGCCGAAAAAGTGTTAACAACCAAAGATTTAAAAAGGTGCTTAAATGACATTGAAAACGTTTTAAATTTTTTTAGTGAAAATGATCCTGATTTAGGAAGAAGTGTTATTGTTAAGCGATCAGTGTTAAATGCAATAACTGCGTATAGGCAATTGTTAAATGAAAGAGAAAAAAAGCATAAGCAATCAATTTTAAAATGTGATTTCACTTTGTATGTAAGTTGACTGTTTATTTAATAAAACTTTTCTTTGTTCGAAAAAAAAAAGCTTTTCATTTTCTTTACGTAGGAACGTATCCCTATTCTGGCCATAGTATTTTTACCTCTGAAAACGAAGTTTCGCTTAACGAAGTAATTTCGTGGAACGCATCCTATTCGTTATTCGAGGTATGCCTGTATATATCCCTTTTACCTAAAAAAGGCTCGTTGTTTCATAAGATTAATATTTCGTAAATAAAACAGGTTTTCAATACTTTGCAATACTATGAATCTTTAAATGCTGGATTCCTTTAAGTATAAAAAAAATTATTCCTCTAAGCAATTTTCACATTACTGATGCATTACAATCAATGTACTTTTTATACATATTTTATAATCTAAAGCAGATTTACTTTTTAAAATCTCACAAGTTGTGTACTGAAATGCTCTGGTATATATACAGAATTATTTTTTATATAATAATGTCCTTATTTTAGTTTACATAACCTATACATTATGCATTGTATGATTTAACTTGAAACTATTTGTGAAAGAACAAATTCTTTTTTTACCTACTTTACCCAACCGACTTGAAGGGCATTCAAGCAGTGTTAATATGGAACTTTGTTTTTAGAAGCATTTACTGCAATGCCTGATCTACTGCCTTTGTTAAATATTATTATTACAAAGATGGATACAATCTTCATGTTTTGGAACAACACACATGTGATCTGTGGTGGGGAGGGAGGGGGGAGAAACAGTACAGAAGATTGTTCTGTTTACAGATAATGTACAAGCATGCAAAACTATGCTTGAGAATAATTACCACAACCTATCAGTGTATTTTTATTTTAAAAATTTCTTTCCTTTTCACTCTATTTCCCTTAACCCCAGGGGCTCAACATCTGGTGAGTATGGGCTTGGCACACTCAGGGTTTTGAGCTGGATATCATCATTCTTTTCTTTCTTGGTGATTTCCTACTTCTGACTCTTGTTTTTTCTCTCTCTCTCTCTCAGGGTAATAGAGAAATTTTTTTTTTTTTTGGCTGTTGCAGCATAAGTCTTATGAGCATTGGCAACTAAGGCCATATTGCTCCGAGAATATGCAGTGGTCATTCCCTGACCTTTCCGCAACCTCCGTATTTGGTGGTGACGGGCTCGAACCCTGGCCTAATCAAGATGCATGTGATACACACTGCTGCTCCTTCCCACCTGGCTATGGAGGCAACTATATAGCTAATAATAATACTATTCATTTTAATTATATCATGACATGTTCCTTTCAAGTTCCTATTATTGTCCGAGTCCTATACTCACAGAACCAACTTTTCCTCATTCATGCCATCTGCTTATTTTCTGAAACACCTTCCTGAACACTACAATTAATAGAAAATCAACGAGCATCTTCTGTCTCATCAGCCTTCAAAACCATACACAGTACTAAGTTCTACAGGTTCAAATATCTTTAGCATTTGGTGATTTTCATTAATCCCCAGAGAAAGGAAAAAAGTTTGTAGAAATATAAGTATTTAGAGTTGCCATCTCTCTGGCTTTTGTCATAACTTCTCCTGGTCAGAACCATTTAGAAAAATAAAATTTCTATTTAATTTTGAGAAGATCGTTATATAACTGTGCGTATGTGCTTTTAACGTAAGTTACAAAACTATTTAACAATTGGGCTGAACTCCAGATTATGCATATACACCTTGTCACTGCATTGCAAGCATGCCAAATTCAGACAAAAGAAGTGCAAATTCTGTTAATAGACTTTCATTTTTGGCTAATGAAAAAAGGTTAAGTTAATTTATGCCAGTAATTCGGGACAGATTCAAGCAAAAGAAGCCACTTCCTCCGGAGGTGAACCCATAATCTGGAGTATAACCAATACTTGTACTACGTACCACAATGTCTTAACTATGGAATTGGCAGGTGCTAAATTGGTAATTAGAAATTATACAAAAAAAAAAAAAAAATTGTAATTTTTATGAAGACACTTTACCGGTAAATATACAATGCAAGAAAGAAAGCTTATGCAGCATCAGCCAAGAAAAAAAAAAAAAAAAAACACCCATTTCACCAGTCCATTCACTCCAAATGTCTGTCTAGCTCAGCCTTAAATTCATTCAAGCTATCAGCCTTAAATTCATTCAGGCTATCAACTTCCACAACAAGAGATGAAAGTCTGTTCCAGCAATCAACTACCTGCTGGCTAAAAGCAAATTTCCGCACATCTATTCTACAACTGTCTTTCCTCAATTTAAATTTATGTTCCCTCAGGTTCATAATCTATGCAAGAAGAAGAATCCGATCAGCATCAAGCTTGCTCAACCCATTCAAAGATTATATCTCAATCAGATCACCTCACAGGTGCCTAGTCTCCAGGTACTTCAACTTGCAAAACTTGCCTTTCTTGGTAAGAGCACCCTTTTGTTCTCCTCACCAGTCTTGTTGCCCTTCCTTGTACATCCTTTCTAAAATGAGGCCTCCAGACCTGTACACAGTACTCAAGATGTGACCTGACCATCACCTTGTACAAAACAATAATCACCTCCTTGTCTCTGCTAACAAAATTCCTATATATCATTGACAAGACTATGACCTGCCCGTCTGCACTGCTCTGAAGTTTGCTGAGAAGTTGTTCACAATAGAACCGAAAAGTCAGAACCTAATAATTCCAAAAAAAAAAAAAACACTTCTCAAGTTTAATTGAATCATTATAGCATTTTTTCTCTATAAAATAACTTAATTTTTTTTTCATATTAATCTAAAAATTGAGTATTTTACACACACACACACACACACACACACAAAAAAAAAAAAAAAAAAAGAGCATATAAAAAAAGAGCTTCGTCTCTCCCCTTCCAAATTCTGCGTTTTACAAGACGGCACAACTATTAGTACGCAAGCTTCTTTC
The DNA here is from genome assembly GCF_048544385.1 of Mastigoproctus giganteus. Taxonomy (NCBI): domain Eukaryota; kingdom Metazoa; phylum Arthropoda; class Arachnida; order Uropygi; family Thelyphonidae; genus Mastigoproctus; species Mastigoproctus giganteus. Next base: position 35,771,666 of record NC_143583.1, on the reverse strand, counting down.
CATAACAAAATTCTTTCTCAACAAATTCTGATTTTTATGTCAAGGTTAAAAAAAATTCTTCAGAATTAACAAAATCAGTTTTAAAACATGTTATATTTAATTTCTAGGTTACGTTTTGTGTTCTACCAGGCGGAAATTATGTGATTTTATTTATTCATTTTTTTTTTGCCCATTCTTACAGGAAATTTTTCTGTGGACGCCGCAGGTGAAAGCAATACAGGGAAGAGCCATTTTGAATTATACTGCTTCCATTTCTTTTTTTATCGTACTGATACCTACCTTTCTTACTGAAGTTACTAACACTTGAAAAACCCAAAGTGTTGCTACAACTAAATACATAGCAAACAAAACGACATGAAAACTCACTGGATGATTCTTCACTCATTCTTTTGAAGATTAATATTTACTTTTGCAATTCGCTCTTTCAGCCAATCATAAAAAAAAAAAAACAGTACAAAATGCTAACTATTTCTTCTCGGAATTAAAAAAAAAAGAAACGATGTAGAAATAACTTGTTTTAGTGACATACAAACCCCTGTTTGGCAGATGAGGAAGAAGATGTATGCTTTACTTTCTTCTTCTTTCTCTTGTCTTTATCTGATTTCGAACGACTAAGATATCTTTTCAAATATTCCTTCTGATCTACACTCGCAGCCATATTTCCTTATAATTACTTATTACAATCCGCCATCTATCGGTATAACGGTGGTAAGGATTTCACAAAAGTTATATATGTATTATAAATGCCGATTTGCAAAAATTAAAAAACAAATTATGGAAACCAAAAAGTTAAAAAAAATTAAACAATGAAATATAAAAAAGAAGGTAAGATTATTACTTACCTCAATGCAAATATTAACACAACAGCAACCTGAAAACCAACACAATTAGTCGGGTTTTACTTTTAATATTCTGACACGGCAAATTGTAAAAGTTACTCAACTTATTTTGTTTATTGACTTCAGCTCAGATTCAATTCTACATGAATCTAGAGATAAAAAAAAATTACAAACTTGTAGAGCTTATATAACTATTGTAAACGTAGTTCAAATACATCGTTATGTACATAGCTTAGTACAAATTAGAGCTATGCACAAAAAGATGCGTTTTCATTAGTTGAACAAGATTTCACAAATGATTTCCAGGACCAAATCCATTTCCCCCATATTAAACGAGTAAGCCAATGATTCGATGTGCCATAGCCACTGATGTAATGACTGCTTCCCTCTGCAGGACCATTTGCGTATCGTGAATCATTAGAATGCGGTCATGTGTGTGGTAACGATGCTCAATCTACCTCGCATATTTATGCACTGGTTAACAAGATGGGCTAACACCCATTGTTTTGAGTTGGATATCATCATTCTTCTCACTTTTGGTGATTTCCTTCCCCTCTCTCTCTCTCTCTCTCTCTCTCTCTCTCTCAGGGTAACTCAGAATATTTATTTTGGCTGATACAGCCTAAGCCTCAGCTTTCCTTGCACCATAGGACGAATAAAAAGAAAGTAATAATAAAAAGATTTTTCGAAATGGGCTTAAAGATCTCTAAGATGAATATCGCCATGGTCGAACGACGCAGTCATTATTATATAGTACAATAATGACCATAATATAAAAAGTTAGTAGATTGTGTGACTACAGTGATCATTATACACTGGTGTAAAAAACGTAAGAACCAACACAATTTCTAAAGGTTACATCCACAAAATCAAACGAAACAGCCTGTGGCGATTTGCATAATTGTGGCCGTTCAGTAGAAGGCTGATGCACATGCAAAAATATGATTCGTGATAACAGGGATCACATAAACAAATAACAACCGCAGTTCAGCAAATTTGTGCAAATCACCGAATGGAGAGCACAATTGTTACAGACGTTCGATTGGTTTCATACAATGATAAAGAGAACGAAATGGCCAGCAGACAACATCTGGATGACTTTACCCGTCCAATATTTGGGAAGGTCGATGTGCGAGGAGTGGGGCTGCAGAGTTCGGTATCCCCCGTAGCATCGTCTCACGTGCGTGGTCAGCCTTCAGAACGACAGGTACAGCTATTAGAAGGATCAATGGTGGTCGTCCAAAAAAATAAGGCCAATGATGACTGATATATACACCTACGGGCCAAGAGGGACCAACGACAGATAGCGGGATCCATTGCAAACCAGATGTACAGGAGCAGGATATCGAGGTTTACTGTAGCCAGGCGACTCCACAAAGGTGGATTGTTAGCCCGACGGACAGTACACTGTGTCCTTTAATACCTAGGAATCGGAGACATCGTTTACTGTGGTGCATCGAACACAAGGACTGGACAGAAGCGAAATGGGTAAGGTACTCTTTACTGATGAGAGCAGATTCAGTCTAAGCAGCGATTCTGGACGTAAGATAATCTGGCGAGAGGTTGGCACTCGGTATCATTAGTATTAGCATTAGCATTAGCAGTGGCATAAGATGCAAGAAAGCAAGCTTATTCAGCATCAGTCAAAAAAAAAAAAAAAACTCCCATTTTACAACTACGTTCGTTCGAATTAACTATCCAGCTAAGCCTTAAATTTGTTTAGTCTATCAACTTCCACAACAAGTGATGGAAGTCTGTTCCACCAACCAACCACCCACTAGCTAAAGGCAAATTTCCGCACATCTATCCTACATCTACCTTTCCTCAATTTGAATTTATAATCACCTCTTATTCTGAGCAAGAGGAACAATCCCATCGGCACTGAGCATGCTCGAACCATTCAAGGCCTTATACACCTATATTAAATAACCTCGCCGGTGCCTAGTCTCCAGAGTCTGTAATTTGCAAAACTAAAGTTTTCTCCTAAGAGCAATCCTTTGTTCCATTCACTAATCTTGTTGCCCTTCTCTGTACTCGTTCCAGCAGCTGTATATCCTTCTTGAAATGAGGCCTCCGGTTCTCTATATAGTACTCAAGGTATGGTCGGACCATTGCTTTATACAAGGGAGTAATCACCTCCTTATCCCTGCAAGAAAAATTCCTGTATCTCATTGACACGACACCATGAGCAACTCTTGCAGCTTGCCTGCACTCAGGGCCGGATTTAGGTATAAGCAAAATAACCAGTAGCTTAGGGGCCCCACCAATCGGGGGGTGGGGGGCGGAAAAATAAATAGATAATAATGGGTATTTTATAGTTTTTTTAAAATTAAACTTTTTGGGGGGATGGGGGGGGCCCAAAAATTTTGTGTTTAGGGGCACCCCAATACCTAAATCCGGCGCTGCCTGCACTGCTCAGAGAACTTCATATCTGCCTGCACAACCACCCCCAAGTCCCTTTCATTCTCTACCACTGTCAGTGTAGTACCACAGAGTTGATACGTTACACTGGGATTACTGTTTCCCATAGGTAGTACTTTACATTTGTCAATGTTAAACTTAATTTGCCACCTCTCAGCCCATCTGCTTAACCTTTCCAGATCGTGTTGCAGAAGCATAGCATCAGTAGTGTCCTTAACAACCCTGCCAACCTTTGTATCGTCTGCAAACTTGGACATTAATCTTACTATACCATCATAAATATTATTTATAAATACAGAAAACAATAATGGACCTAATACTGAATCCTGAGGGACTCCACTAATAACATTAGTCTATGATGAGCAGTGTCCATTGATTACCACTCTGTCTCCTCCCCCTCAACCATCCCCTTATCCATAGCAGCAATTTGCCACCAATGCCACACTGCTCCAATTTGTGCAGCAGTCTTCCATGTGCAACAGTATCAAAAGCCTTTCTAAAATCCAAATATATAATATCACAGTTATTCCCTGCATCTAGTTCTTTTGTGACTACATCGTAGCATCCAATCAAATTGGTCAGGCAAGACCTTCCCTTAACAAAACCATGCTGTGTCCGAGCTATAACTGAAGACTTGTCTAGATGATCCTGCAGTGCTTCTTTAACCAGTGCCTCCATTAATTTTTCTGCAACAGAAGTTAAACTCACAGGTTTATAATTACTTGTGTCAGCCTTTGATCCTCCTTTGTGAATTTGGATTACATTTGCACTTCTCCAGTCTATGGGTCCCTCCCCTGAGTCCAAAGGAGCTCTCATAATTATGGCTAGGGGTTTGCTTTTTCCTTTGCTGCTTACTTTAATATAACTGGATAGATCCTATCCACCCCGGGTGCCTTTTTTTATATTTATCCTTAACAATATCTCCTCCACTTTCCTCTCAGTTATTACAAAATCATCTAGCTCACTGCCAGTGTTTACTTCACATATGGCATTCCCCTTCCTGAATAACTCCTCATGTGTCAATGTAAATGCAAAATACTCGATTAGTTTGTTAGCCACCTGGGCAGGATCCTCAACTGTCGAACCATCAATATTCAGCGGACCAATCCGATTCATCCCTTTCTTTCTTCAGTTTACATAGGTAAAGAACTCTTTTCTATTTTTCTTTGCATCCTTGGCCAAGGATTTCTCATAATCTGCCTTTGCCTGCCTAATCTCCTTTGCGACTTGGTTACAGACCAGATTATATCTATTATAGGCTTCCATGTCACCCATTAATTTGTTTAAGGGTGATTCACTAAAAGTGCGACAAACTTGCAGGAGGTGAAGTGGGCACAAAGACGAATCGGAATCACCTAGCATTGCAGTGTCCGAAATGCCTTCGTAATGCGGTAGAGGACGTTGAACGAGAGGTCGCGTGATCAGCGATCCCGCTGGAAATCAGCATTTGCGAACACGTTCCCGAGGCAGTAGGATGGACGAGTATTCAAACGTTGAACTGGCCGACATGCGCCTCGCGTATGGAGCTGCAGACTGTAACGGGCGCGCCGCTCTGTGCTTGTAGTAGTAGTAGTAGTGGCATGTGATGCAAGAAAGCAAGTGCATGAGCTTAGGCAGCATCAGCCAAAAAAAAAAAAAAAAATCACACCATTCCCTCCAAATGCCTGTCCTGTTCCTCCTTAAATTTATTCAACCCATCAACTTCCACAACGACAAATGGAAATTTGTTCCAACAATTAATCACCCGTTGGCTAAAGGCAAATTTCCGCACATCTATCCTACATCTGTCTTTTCTTAATTTGAATTTATGCCCGCTTAGGTTCGTAATCTGAACAAGTGGAAGGATCCCATTACAATTCAGCATGCTCAACCCATTCAAGGCCTTATGCATTTCAATCAGATCACCGCGCAGGTGCCTAGTCGCCAGCCACAGCAATTTGCAGAACTTAAGCCTCTCGTGGTAAGAGGATCCCTTCATTCCCCTCACCAATCTTGTTGCCCTTCTCTGTACACGCTCAAGCAAATCTACATCCTTCCTAAAATGAAGCATCCAGACTTGTACGCAGTACGCAAGGCGTGGCCTGACCATTGCCTTATGCAGAGGGACAACCACCTCCTTCTCCCTGCTAGCAAAATTCCAATATATCATTGACAAAACCCCATGACCTGCCCTGGCAACCTGTCTGCATTGCTCAGAAAACTTCATATCTGACTGCACAATTACTCCCAAGTCTTTTTCATTTTCTACCACCTTAAGTGTAGTACCACACAGTTGGTACGTTTCTCTGGGGTTACTTCTACCCATATGCAGTATTTTGCATTTGTCAAGGTTAAACTTCAGTTGCCACTTCTTAGCTCATCTACCCAAATTTTCTAGATCCTGTTGCAGTAGCACACTGCCATTACTGTCATTAACAACCCTGCCAACCTTTGTATCATCTGCAAACTTCGACATTAAGCCGGATATACCTTCATCAATATCATTGATAAATATACAAAACAACAATGGACCTAACACCGAACCCTGTGGGGCACCACTAATAACATTTGTCCACGAAGAGCAACACCCATTGATTACTACCCTCTGTCTTCTCCCACTTAACCATCCTTTTATCCATTGTAGCAACTTACCCTTAAAACCATTCTGCTCCAATTTGTACAATAGTCTTCCATGCGCAACAGTGTCAAAAGCTTTCCTGAAATCCAAATATATGATATAAAAATTATTTTTTGCCTCCAGTTCCTTTGTAACCACATCATAATATCCTATCAAATTTGTCAGACAAGACTTTCCCTTAACAAACCCATGCTGTGTCTGAATTATTGCAGCAGTCTTGTCTAGATGATCCTGCAATGCATCTTTAACCAGTGACTCCATTATTTTACTCAGAACAGAAGTTAAACTAACTGGTCTGTAATTACTCGTGTCACCCTTCGATCCCCCTTTGTGAATTGGGGATACATTTGCACATCTCCAGTGCGTGGGAACCTCCCCAGAGTCCAAGGATGCTCTCATAATTATGGCTAAGGGTTTGCTTAGTTGCTTTGCCGCCTCCTTTAATATAACTGGATAGATCCCATCCACCCCAGGTACTTTTCTTATGTTTAACTTCGACAATTTCTCCTCCATTTTGCTTTCAGTTATTACAAAATCATTAAGTATCCTGGTACAATTTGATAACCTTCTGCCATTTTCAAACCTTAATAATTCCTCATGTGTGAATGTAGATGCAAAATACTCATTCAGTTTGTTTGCTATGTGAGCAGGATCATCAACAGTCGAACCATCGATGTCAAGTGGACCAATCAGATTCATTCCCTTCCTTTTACAGTTTATATAAGTAAAGAAATCCTTGCTGTGTTTCTTAGCATCTTTTGCCAAGGATTTTTCGTAATCTGCCTTCGCCTGTCTAACCTCATTTGTGACCTGATTACAGACCCGGAACGTTTCCCGCACAGGCGTGCTCCTCATCATACGATTTTCGCACGTGTGTACAGAAGTTTCCGTGAGACTGGTTGTTTTACGAGAAGTACCATGAATCGAGAGCGAACGACGAGGACGCCAGATAATGAGGAGAATATCCCACGTCTTGCAGAAGGCAATCCGAGTACGAGTACTCGAGCGATAGGCCAACGATTGGGTATTTCCCAATCTACTGTATGGAGGATACTGTGAACAAACCAAATGAGTTCATACCATTTGTAACGCGTCTAATCATTGGAGCCTGCGGATTATCTACTCCGGAGGACTTTTGCTACTTGGTTTCTTCAACAGAAACGGTTCGTAAATGATGACTTCCAGCCGGATCGCTGTTCACGTGACCTCCCGTTCAACGTCCTCTACCGCATGACGAAAGCATTTCGCACCATGCAATGCTATGTGATTCCGATTCGTCTTTTTACCCCCTACACCTCCTGCAAGTTTGTCGCACTGGTAGTGATTCACCCTGTATATCCCATGCCTTTTTTCTTCTCTGCCATATGCCTCATTAGTTCATCTGACATCCATTTAGGGCTAAACCTTGAACAATATTTCTTAGTTGGTATGTAAAGCTTGGTAGCTTCCAAGATGAGTTCTTTGAATGCTTCCCATTTTGAATTTGCTGTTGGTAACCTCATCAGTTGGTGCCACTGTATAGAATTTATATACTGTCTCAGATCATCGTAATCGCCCTTACGAAAGCAAAAACCCTTCCCTTTACCTCTGATGGTAGTTATCTCCTTGAGTAAATCCCTCTTTAGCACACTGTAATCACTGCCACCTTGTGGTTCCTGTATCTGCAGATTCTTAATGCATGAAGAATCACTACTGATAATCAGATCAAGAGTATTGCTCCCTCTAGTTGCCTCTCGAACATGCTGATGTAGAAAATAATCATCCAATAAATCCACAAAAGCCTTGCTAGTGTGTGTGCAACCCACAAATTCCAGTCAATGTCTGCGAAATTAAAATCCTCCATTATAAGACTCTGATTTACAGGCCCACTCTATTTCCCTGTACAGTATCTTTTTATACTCATCAGAGTCATTAGGACTATAGCACACCCCTACTCTTAATTTTGATTTTCCTATGCTTATGTCACACCAAACTGACTCGACACTGCACTGTCCAGCGATGTCAACTGGCTTCACTTCCTTGGATTTTTTGTGTTTCTTACGTAATAGCATAACCCCTCCTCCCTTCCTGTCCTGTGTATCCTTTCTATACACATTGTCTGCGCGGTAGCACAGTGGTATCGTCACCGTCCTCTCCACACCGGGTGGAAAAGGCCTGGGTTCGAATCCCGTCGATGACTTTAATTGGCTTTTTTCACTCCGTGGCTGAATTAGTCGGTCTCAGGCGCAGATAGCAAGGTTTTTCTCCACAGTAACTGGGGTTTTGTCGTCCAGCAAAACAGGCAAATCGGCCATAGAACATACGCAATTTACAGACACAAATACGGGTTAACGTATTTAATTACGGGCAACCCTAAAATAATAATTTGATTTTTTTTTCTATACACATTGTATTCCCCAAATTCCAGTTCTGCATTCCTTATATCTGTGTGACACCAAATATCGTCTCTGATATCCCAACAATATCTGCCTTTGATGTTTTGAATAATACACCAAATTCATCAAATTGATTTACCAAACTCCTAGCATTGGTGTATCTGCAAGTATACATGCACCTGTTCTTATTCTTAGCTGCCCTAACACAACCCATTGTTTACTTGTTCCGCGATGACTCCCAGCAGTCTCTGAAATATCCTGCATCTTGTTTTCTAGGCTGCTGCTCATTTCAATAGAAGCAGTGCAAGAATCACTCTCACCCCGCAAACATCACTGAAAGGGATCGATATGGCGGTTGAGGTGTTCTCGTCTGGGGAGGCGTTTTTTTGGATTGACATAGACAACTCCAGTTACTGGAAAGCGACAGTGTAACCGGTGTAGGCTTCTGTACTGAGGTAATCCTTCCCCTTGTGCGTCTTTTCCGAGGTGCCATTGCCCGCGAGTTCGTGTTTATGGATGATAACGCCACATCCCATCGCGCTGCAGCTGTTGATATGCTTTTGAAAAGCGAGAAGATTGTTCATATGGATTGGTCTGCTCGTTCTTGCCGATCTACATCCCATCGAACACATATGGAACGCTCTAGGGAGACGCCTAGCGTCACGTTCACACCCACCAGAAAATATTCACCAGCTGAAGATGGCGCTGACAGAGGAACGGACGATATTACTGCAAGAACTTATCATTAACATTGTTCTAAGTATGGACAGGCGGTGCAAAGCCTGCATCGACATTAGGGGTGGGCATATCTCCAACTGAGGACCACCTCTTCCCTTTATTCCATCTTTGGCAGTGATGCATCTGTATCATGACAGCCAGTGCTATGTTGCCATTTTTGAATAAAGTCCCTCTGTACCATTTTGTTTCTATTGCTGTGTTGGTGTTGTTTTTTTCATCATTTCTGTACCTCACGAGGTTTATTTGGTATACTTTTCCCATATCCAGGACACTCCTATGAGACGCTACAGGTGAAAACCTGACTGGTCCTTAAGTTTTGCACACCAGTGTATGAATCTTCAAATGATAGAAGAACTATTTCACATTGATAGAGAAACAAATTCTTTCAATTCTAACAGAATACTTGGCAACAGATGATCTTAACTAGCTTCACTGAAAGCTTGAATGATGAGCACAATCCAGCATTGCACTTCGGTTGTCGACAACTCTGTCAAATTCCTTGTACTGAACTCTCTCTCTCTCCTAATGCGAAGTTGCTAAGAGTGGTTAACTAGAAATAAAATAAAATAAAATAAAAATAGATATAAAATAAAATAAAACTAGAAAAGGTATTATTATGAATGAATAATAATAATTAATATGTCAGCGACTCATAAAAGTAATTTATATAATATTAGTGTATTATGTCCATAGGAGAGTACTGTCTTTACATTTACCAGCCGATTTGCATGATTTACGGCTGAAAATGTATTAGCATTTTAGCATTAGCATTAGTAGAGGCATTTGATGCAAGAAAGCAAGCTTATGCAGCATGTAGGAACATCTCATGGTGACAAAAGCGTTACAAGACCTGATATCGGCAAATTATCCTCCATTGAAGAGGAGTTTATATTTTGCTGCAGTCATCGAATGGGAATCGAATTCGGATTGGATTCTGGGCAACACGTCAACGGACGTATTGGTATGTATGGATCAGGTAACACGGGTCCATGGACCCATCGTGAATAGTGCTCAATATCCAAGTAGGTTGCGGTGGTTTCTTAATGTGGGAAATATTTTGCAAGCAAGGACCAGGACACCTGTTGCGTGTGGATTAAGGTTTCATTCATGAGGTTTAAAATATTATATTAGGGTTACCAGGAAAGATTCATATACGCATGTTTACTGTGTCTGTAAATTGCGTGTCCATTGGTCGATTTGCCTCTATGCTGGAAGAAAAACCCCGGGTTCCAGGAAGAAAAATCTTGCTATCTACACCTGAGAGCGATTAACTCAGTCATGTAGTGAGAAAAGCAGCAGATAATAAGTTTCATGCGTCAATGACGAGATTCGAACCTGTACCTTTCCCACTAGGTGAGGAGAGGACGGTGACCATACGATTGTGCTACCTACGCAGATGGCCTAGGAATAGGACACAACAACAAAAAACCTATTATAACAGGGTCACCCGGTAATTTAGCATTGGCATTAGTAGTGGCATATGATGCAAGAAAACAAACGTATACAGCCTCAGCCGAAAAATAATACAAAGAAAACCTTCAGATTTCACCCATCCATCCACTTCAAATGTTTGTCTAGTTCTGCCTTGAATTTATTTAAGCTGTGAACTTTCACAACAACAGTTAGAAGTTTGTCCCTAAAATCAACCGCCCGCTGATTAAAGGCAAATTTATGCACATTTATTCTGCAACTGTCTTTCCTCAATTTCAGTTTAGGCCCCCCTCAGGTTTGCAATCTGCACAAAAGAAAGAATCCCATTAGGATTCAGCTTGCTCAAACCACTTAAGGCCTGATACAACTCAATCAGATTCCCTCGCAGGTGCCTAGTCTCCAGAAATTGCAATTTGAAGAGCTTCAGCCTTTCTTCAAAAGACCAACCCTTATGTTCCAGTCACCAATCTCGTTGCGCTTGTATGTACTCGTTCCAGCGACCCTACCTCCTTCCTAAAATGAGACCTCCACACCTGTATACATTACTCAAGGTGTGGTCTGAGAAATACTTTATACAAGGGGATAATCACCTTCTTATCCCTTATAAAAAAAATCCCTGAATTTCATTGACACGACACCATGATCTACTCCCCTGCAGACTGTCTGCACTGCACAGAGGTCTTCATTTCTGACTAAAAATTACCCTCAGGTCTTCTTCATTCTCCACTACCCTGAGTGTAGTATCACACACTTGATATAGCACTCTGCGGTTACTGCTACCCATATGCACTACTTTATATACTGAGTGATCACTGAATTATGACCACCCCTATAAAAATTGAATGCTACCCGTTGACCACTTGAGGGACGAGAGAGTGAGGAGTTAGTCGACCTACGTAGCAAACATAAGCTTTAAGTGGTTCAGTAAGTAGAAAAATTGCGAACGTGATGGGTAAAACGAAGGATTTATCGGACTTTGATGAAGGACAGATTGTTGGTGCTTGACGAGCTGGTGCCTCGATTTCCCAAACGTCTGAAATAGTGGGGTGTTCGAGAACCGCCGTGGTTAAAGTGTACTAGGAATGACGTCAAAATGGTCAAATAACGACCCAACGGCAAAACTGCAAAGGTCAGCGAAAGGTTGATTTTAGAGGTCAGCTAAGGATGCGACGACTCATACATGCGAGCAGGTGCAGCACTGTTGAAGAGTTGAGTACCCAATACAACATGGGCCAACCCGGAACAATATCTGGCATGACCATGCGTCGCACGCTCGCACGTATGGGCCATACCAGTAGACGACCCCTATGGCATCCTCTCCTAACCAAGGTTCCTCGGCGGAAAAGATGCCTGGCGCAAAGAGTCTGCAAGTTGACGTTAGAAGACTGAAAGAAGGTGTGTTTGTCGGATGAGTCACGTTTTTTAACCACACCACGGATGGTCGTGTACGGATTTCGCGTCAACAACAACACGAGGCTCTTTATTTATTACCATGGTATCAAAAGTGTAGGCTGGTGGAGGCGGTTGTATGGTGTGGGTCATGTTTCACTGGCAAGAACTTGGCCGTTGTTCCTTTGTGAAACAACGTATCAGTGGTCTCCGTTATGTTCAACTGCTTGCTGACTGTGTACACCCCGCAATGTTACACTTTTTCCCGAATGGCGATGGTGTCTTCCAAGATGACAGCGGAAGATGAAAGCGCCGAGCCATCCGGCACTTTTTTGTGCAGGATTGGTTTGAGAAACACAGTTCTGATTTACACCATATGATTGGCCTCAGAAATCCACCGATATCAATCCCATAGACCACTTGTGGGACACTATTGAAAGGCATATCAGGCGCCTGCGTACACCAATCACCTGCATACCTGCATTGGTGACCGCATTACACACAGCTTGGTTGGCCATACCTCCCGAACGCTTCCGAAATCTTGATGAATCAATGCGTCGGATAGCTGCTGCACTGAGGGCAAAAGGAGGACCTACGAAGTATTATGTAGGTGGTCGTAATTCAGTGTTCACTCAGTGTATTTGTCAATTTTAAAATTCATTTGCCACCTCTCAGGCTATCTGCTCACTTTTTCTGGATCCTGTTGCAGGAGCATGTTGTCATTAACAACACTGCCAACCTTTGTATTGTCTGCAAACGTGGACCTTAAACCTGATATACCTTCATCAATATCATTAACAAATGCTGTTCAGAAAACAATGGGCCCAACACCGAGCCCTGGGGGTCTCCATTAATAACGTTAGCCCACAAAGAGCAGAGTCCATTGATTACCACTCTGTCTACTCTCATTCAACCATCCGTTTATCTCTAGCAGCGATTTGCTCTTAATTTCATACTGCTCCGATTTGTGTAGTAGTTTTCCATGTGCAACAGTATCGAAAGTTTTCGTAAAATCCAAGTACTGTCTATGATTTCAAAATTATTTTTTGCATTCGGTTCCTTTGTGACCAGATCATAGTATCCAATCATATTGGTCAGACTAGACTGTTCCTTAACAAAATTATGCTGTGTCTGAACTATAACTGCAGTCTTGTGTAGGTGGTCCTGCATTGCTTCTTTAACCAGAGACTCCATTAATTTCCCCACAGCAGAAGTTAAACTATCAGCTCTGTAATTATTTGTGTCACCCTTTGTGAATTGGGGACACATTTTCACATTCCAGTCAATGGGGACTTCCACTGAGTACAAAGATGCTCTCATAATTATGGCTAAGGGATTGCTTACTACCTTCGCCGCTTCCTTTAATATCAATGAATCCACCCCAACATGCTTTCCTTCTGTTTGACTTCAACAATTTCTCCTTCACTTTGTGCTTTCAGTTATTATTAAATCATTTAGCTCCCTGCCAGAGTTTGACAAACATCTTGCATTCCCCTCCCTGAATATCTAGTGTGTGAATGTAGATGCGATATACTCATTCAGTTTGTCAGCTAATTGAGCAGAATCATCAACAGTTGAACCACCGATATCAAGTGGACCAATCTGATTCATCCCCTTCCTTCTAGAATTTACATAATAAAGAACTCTTTGCATTTTTTTTGCCAAGGATTTATCGGAATCTGCCTTTGCCTCTAACCTCCTTTGTGACATAATTACAGAGCAGCTTATATCTGCCATAGGCTTCTGTGTCACTTGTTAGTTTATATGCATCCCATGCATTTTTCTTGTGCCACGAATCTCATTAGTCCATCTGACATCCATTTAGGCTCACACTTGAACAAAACATCTCGTAGCTTCCATGATTACCGCCTTGAATGCTTCCCAATTAGAATTTGCTCTTGGTAACATTAGTGGGTCCCACTGTATAGAATTTAAAACTGTCAGAGACAACTGTAGTCACCTTTTTGACAAATCCCTTTCCTTTATTCCTGCTAGTAGTTACATCTTTGAGTAAATCCCACAACAGCACACTGTGATCACTTCTACCTAGTGGTACCTTTATCTGCAGATTCTAAGTGTAGGAAGAATCAATGCTAATAACCAGATCAAGAGTATTACTCCATCTGGTTGCCTCTCGAACATGCTGCTGTAGAAAACAATCATCCAATAAATCCACAAGTCTTACTAGTGTGTGAGTGACCAACCCACAAGTTCCAGTCAATATCTGGGAAGTTAAAATCTCCCACTATAAGACATTCTGATTTACTGACCCACTCTATTTCTCTGTATATTTGTTCATTCTACTCACCAGTCATTAGGCCTATGACACACTCCTACTCTCAATTTTGCTTTCCCAGTGCTTATATCACACCGAACTGACTCACCATCACACTGACCACCCTTGTCAACTGCATATACTTCCTTAGATTTTGTGTGTTTCTTAACTAAGAACATAACCCCTTCTCCCTTTCTGCACACATTGTACTTTCCATATTCTAATTCTTCCTTCCTTATATCTGTGTGACACGATGTCTCTGATATTCCAAAAATATCTGCCTTTGATGTTTTGCCCAGAATTTCAATTCATCAAATTTATTTACTAAACTCCTGTCATTGGTGCACATGCACCTGTTTTTACTCTTAGTTACTCGAACACTGTACATCTATTTACTTCTTCCATGATGGCTCCCAGGAGTCCTTGGAATCTTCAACACCTTGTTCTGCAGGCTGCTGCTCATCCAATAGAAACAGTGCAAGAATCTCTTTCACCTCTGCCAGGGCTACTCTTAATCTATTAATCTATGCATTTCCCCAAGGTAGAAGTTTTTCAACCCACATAACACTGCCTCGATATCATCAGCAAATATTCTTGCACCCTTTATTTAAGTGTATTCAATCCCTGTAGAAGCAGTCTCTCCTGTTAACCAGCACAGATCATGCTGAGACAAATTTTTCCCCATGGGCCTTGAATAGGCTCTCCAGGGCCGAATTGATTGACATAGCTCTCATCATATAATCCCTGCTATCATGTCTGGGCAGAATTGCAGACAATTTCAAATTCAACCCTAATGCACGACTTTTTTTTCAACATTGACCTGTACTTGTTAAATAAGTCTGCAGATCTCTTACACTTAATGTCATTAGTGCCAAAGTGCACAATATCACCTTTTGTGCCTTTAAAAGATGTCTGTTCTAGATTACCAACTTTTGGCTTTGGCAGACATATCCTGGTCGTATACCACCTATCCTTTTTGTACAGCCTATTTCCCATTTTTCTGACCTTTATCTGTCAGGCGTAGATAGCAAGGTTCCCCCCCATCCCAGAAACTAGGATTTTTTCTTCCAGCAAACAGGCAAATCGACCAGAGAACATGCAATTTACATACAAAATAAATATGAGTTGATGTAATCATTGAAAGGGACCCTAATATCATAATTTGACACTTATCTGTAATCTGTGTTCTGTTCTCGATTGGTCTGTTGGCTGGATGAAAAACCGAAGTTTCAAGGAGGAAAACCATGCTGCCCTTGTCTGAGACCAGCTAACCCAGCCACGTTATGAAGGAAGCCCATAAAAATTCCTCACGTGACCAATGGGTTTCGAACTGAGGTCTTTTACATATGTTGTGGGGAGTACGGCAATTCTATCAACTGAGTGACAGCAATATTTGTTACTCTTGCTTGATTAGTACTAATCCCATGGAATGGAGAAAGTGAAGGTCCAGATCAGGTTCGAGTGGAAATGATTTTTGGCTATTGTTAGGTGACACTTTTTTTTTTTTTTTTTTTAATGGAAACCCCAACACGAAAGGTATCAAAACCTATAGTACTTAGTACCGTGCATGGGTTGAAAGAGAAGTATGGGGGGGGGGGATGCCGGAAACTTTTCTCTAGAGACTAAACATGGGTTTCACCACTTCAAGCCTCCAATAAGCAAAGTGGTGGTATTGCACCGGTCGATGAGAGTCATCTACCACCTGGGGTAGATGGAACATTGTGGAGACTGTACCTTAAAAACAGACACTGAGTTATGTGGGTATGTTTACACTGGATGTCAGGAAGTTTATTTTAAGCAGAGAGTTATAAATTACTGGAATAAGTTGCCTACATGGGCGGTTGATGCTGACAGTTTGGGTTAATTCAAAGGTCAGCTGGATAATTGCCTATGGGAGGAGAGAAATGCATACGTTGTCTATTTCCTTTTCTTTTACTATTATTATTATTAATATTTTACACTTTTTTTTTGGCTGGTGCAGCATTACCCTTCCTTCCACCATATGGCCATTACTAATACTAATATTTTCCAGTGTGGGAAGGACCATGAGTATGTCCACTGTACTCTTCTTTCCTACTTTTTTTCTCCTTATCCGACTTCTTATAATTTTCTAGTTTGCCACCCCTTGCTAACTAGATTACAAATTACTTGTTTTCTGATTTGATAATTTATATTCATCCTATTCAATTTTATTCTCTGCTACTAGTCTCATAAATTTATTTCACACTATTTAAGTCTAAATGTCGAACAGTACATCTTAGTTTGCATTTTTTATGCAAAAATGCCTAGGGGCTTTGGTGATCCTCACTATTCTGCGTGGTTACCATTTAGAATTTGCAGTTGGTAACAGCACTTGATGGTCTTACTGAATAGAATTCATAAACTTCTAAGTCCATTGTAATCATGTTTACAAAATCCAAATAATTTCTCTTTACCATCTGTCATGGCAAGCACTCAATAAGGTGTTGAAAGCATGACACAGGAATAGAAGTCCACGTTGACTTGGTTCCATTGTTTAAATTGGAGGTTATGGCTCTATACTCCAAAAAGCTCATTCTATCTTATTCCAAAGGTGCTCAATCTGATTGAGATCTGTTGACTGGAGAGGTCTTTGCAGTGGGCTGAATTCACTGTCATGTTACTGGAACTGGATCTGTACAATTATGGCCTTGTGATATGGTGCATTATCCTGTTGGAAGAACATATTTGCAGATAGATACACTGCAGCCATGAAAGAATACTTGGTTTGAAACTAATTCCAGACAGCCTGTAGAAGCCAATGTTGTTTCAATATTATCAGAGGCTTAATGTGCACCAGGAAAACACACTATTAAACTGCTACACCAGCTTGCACTGGTGGGCCAGTGGAGTCATGCTATTTTTCTCATATTTTGATCCATTATCTTTGCTAAACAGCAGGAACCAGCATTCCTCAGATCATGTAATTTTTTCGATCCCTACTGTGCAGTGTTGCCATTCTGTGCCCACTGTAACTGGACCTTCTTAGGTTTCACTGATAGGAGCAGAAACTAAGTTGCAATTAGTTGACCTTTGGGCAAGATGAGACAAGATCCAACCTGTGCCTCCTTGCATACTGAAATTCTACTGTATTCTTTAATTTCCTATATTACTTTACATGCACTGCCTCAAACAACAATGCAAACTTTATTCTATCTCATCTCATTACATATTGAAGGGCCAACCAGCATTTCTAAGAGCAGCCAAATATCGGCTCTCAAATACCACATGTTCAATAGCAGTGTTGGTTGTTTAATAAGGTGATACTAAATTTTTCTTAATAAGTACGTAACATATAAAAATATGGTATAATTTTTCTGTTGCATTTGTATAATTTAACTGTTTGGTGAATAATGGTTTTCAACCAGAGTTGCTCTTTTGAAGAAAGGCCGAAGCTCCGAAAATTGCAGTGTCTGAAGACTAGGCACCTGTGAGGGGATCTAATTGAGGTGAATAAGAACTTGAATGGTTTGGGCAATCAATGGTTTTCAACCGGGGTGCCGCAACAACATTCCAGGGGTGCCACATAATTTGGGTTTAAGTTACTTAAACTTATTATTATTTTTTAATTTATATATTTATTTCATTATAAAAAGGTGTATAGCATCTTTTTAATTTTGTGATCTATAATTGATGTTTACTTAGTACCTCTATATAAAGAATAAAATTAAATACTGTATATATATAATTTGTATTATGAAATGTACTTTTTATAATTATATTATTATAAAAAGTACAACCAGTAATAAATATAATAAATATCATATAACATATATATTTTTTAATATTATATATATATATATACAGAGAGAGAATCGGATCTAATAGGCAGAAAATTGAGTAGGGGTGCCGCAAAATAAAATAAATTACTTAGGGGTGCCGTTATTAAAAAAAGGTTGAAAACCACTGTTATAAGACAATGGTGAGGTCACAACTTGAGTATTGCATAAGGGTCTGGAGGCTTCATTTTAGAAAGGATGTAGAGTTGCTGGAATGAGTACACAGAAGGGTAACAAGATTAGTGAATGGAAAAAAGGGTTGCACTTATGAAGAAAGGCTGAAACTCTGAAAATTGCAGTGTCTGGAGACTAGTCACCTGTGAGGGGATCTAAGTGAGGTGAATAAGAACTTGAATAGTTTGAGCAAGCTCAATGCTGATGGGATTCTTCCTCTTGCTCAGATTCTGCACCTGAGGGGGTATAAATTCAAATTGAGGAAAGATAGTTGTAGAATAGATGTGCAGATATTTGCCTATATCCAGCAGATGTTTGATTGCTGGAACAAATTTCTATCGGTCGTTCCAGCAATCAACCATCTGGAAGCTGATAGCTTAAATAAATTTAAGGAAGAACTGGACAAACTTTCAGAGTGAATGGATGGGTGAAATGGGAATTTTTTTTTTTTTTTTTTTTGGCTGATTCTGTATAATAAGCTTGCTTTCTTGCATTACATGCCTCTACTAATGCTAATGCTAAAGGATGTTTTTACTTGAGACTTATGTTATCCTGTAACAAAACCTTAATGACAAAAAAAAAAACCCGACAGTTTTTCAAAAACAGCAATTTATTTACATTGATATTTACAAATTAAATGATTCAGCAGTTTCTTTACTGATATTTACATCATTAAAATCTTTGTATACACAATGACAATTGAATTATATATCCAGTGAATATTAAAATTATTAATAGTTTAGTGATGCTGACATCATTTATAAATGATACACAACATAATACAGAGGAAGTGACTCTTTAATGATACAAATAATAAGTCAACAGTCTTGTAAACAGTTGTGCGTACTGTTGATGTTCTTAAATTAATAATCCAGACTTTTTATTCTACCTATTTAATACGGTATTTTATTCAGGAAATGGGAAATCATCTCAAATGCTGGTCCAGGTTTGTCTTGAGGAACCATATGCCCAGATCCCTAGAAAATTTGAATACAACGGTACACATACTTGGCAAACTTCATTTATTACACAGAAAAGAAGTACTCAAATCAATTCTATAAAGGGCCCACGCAAGCAAGAACATTAAACAATGGAAGTTGGTCTGTTTAGAGGCTTCTTTGTGCACCAATAATGGTCATAATGAACTTACTATATTTTGAATGTAGGAAGGGTTCACAAGTCAATCTGCTCATTGTGTGAGTTGAGAAACCTGAAATAAATCATGGAGGAGAGCCCTTCTCCCTCCATGTCATCACTTATTACAGCCAATTGAAGAGGCCCAAGAATTCCTGTTAATCTCCTATGGAATATGAATCAGAATAACTTTAATTGAGTTACAAATGGTGAATCAACCATACTGTCATGAGAGTAAAAACACAATGGCACAAATGGAGTTAAGAAGAGGAAGGAATGTTTCTGAAAGAATATAAGATCATTCTGTGGTAAAGAATGATAACTATTTCATGTAGGTAGTGGTTAAATAGTGGTTAATGTGCTATTCCTCATCTGTTACAGATGCTCAAATGGATGGAGCTTTGGCATTTGAGATAGCTTTGGAGATGGGGAAAACACCATTTCTCCTCCTGAGATGAACATGCCCAAGAGTGGAAACCACTAGATACAGCTGAGTGGATGACATGCATGACATTGCCTCAATGAGCTATTCTTTGTGTGTCTGAGTATTCTTTAACCATTGCATGTGTTCAAGAAACAATCAGAGGTTTTGAAATGTAATGCTCTAATAAACTTGTTTGTATTGTGAAGTAAACATGTTATTAATTACTCAGCATCTACATGGAAATAGATCAGGAAAATAATGACTCCTTCAAAGTCATGATTAGGGAACCAAAACTGCCTTTATAACAACAAAAATTTCAGTTAAATGCTATTCTAAATGCAAAAATGAAAACAAAAAGTTGAGGTTAAAAGTTATATAATCACATACAGGGTGTTGTAAAAACTCCAGCCTAATGGTTATTTAGTATATGCTTTATTTGTTCATTCTCTAAAGTCTCATGTTACCTGATGAAATTAGGGAAGTGGGAGCTCAGTCAAAATCCCATTTTATTGTTGTAGAGATGTCAAGGAGGTCTCATTAAGTACATATATCCTATCATTGGTGCTTTCCAAAATATATTTTTTTAATTAAATACAATTTAGTGATGTAAAAAAAAGGACATTGGTTCACAAGTCAATCTGCTCATTGTGTGAGTTGAGAAACCTGAAATTACTCATGGAGGAGAGCCCTTCTCCCTCCATGTCATCACTTATTACAGCCAATTGAAGAGGCCCCAAGAATTCCTGCTAATCTCCTATGGAATATGAATCGGAATAACTTCTGATTTCATTTCACTATGCAAAAGACTATAGCATTCAAAGCCTAGATATGGTGGATTTACTTCCTGCAAATACATTCTTTATACTGTCCCCGAAAGACAGACAAGCTTAACAAACTTTGACCATAACTGAATGCTGAGTAAACACACACATTTGAGACACCTTGACAAACCTAGGCCGAAGCCTATCCGTGGATAGGGTCTAAGTTTTTATAATGTCTGAGTTGAGTTCAAAATTATTAGTTGGTTAATATAACATAACATAATGCAAAAAAATAAAAAATAAAATAATAATAAAATTTTTTTTTAAATAACTGCTACTTAGCCCCACCTTGGAAGAATTAGAATTAGGTCTTGATCTTAGACATCCACCAATCTTAATAAGACAAATTGCTACCCCTGCTGCTAGGAGGCAGACTTCTACTATCAGCAATAACCACAGCATGCCTTCTAAAGACTTCACTTACATAGTAATTAAAATAAATGAAAAGCCTCCTTTCCATGAATATATTCCAAAGTCTCTCTTTCTCCAGAATACCAACAGACAACTCCAAGTTAGATCTTAAATCAGTATATAAGTTGCATTTCAGCATAATGTATTCAGCTGTTCATCCTCTCCACAAGTGCAGGTACACCGATCCTTCAGTCCAAATTGATAGAATCTATAAGACAAGCCATGGCCAGTAATCAGGAAGGTAGCACATAGCCCAAACTGTAACCATGGCTTTTTAAGAGTATCTATAATCTCCACATTTGGAAAAAACATGTAAGCTTACCTACCTTTCTCTGATCCCTGCCAATTGGTCTGCCATATAACTTTTAGCTTCTTTAGGTCTGCTCTTGTATAGACTCTTTCTTCATCAGGGCAAGATGTAATTCCCATAATAGTTCATTTAATATTCCTCTGTGTAAAGTACAATAGGCAGGATAATGGGACTTTAAATTGTACGGGAATCCTACCTGATATAATTTGCAAGTCTGACAAGCACGAGTAATGCTTAACAATGCAAATCTTTGCACCTGCAATAAGTACCTTTGTATAATAATGTTTTCTATACAATTCACCCAGGCTCTGAAGACATAAGTCATGATTGGGGCAAACAAGCACTCATATAGTAAATTCAAGGCACGACCTTTTATGCCCCAATCCTTCCTCACAATCCTCTGGAGCTTAGCATGTAATGTCCTAATCTTAGTTTTCAAATACTTAACATGCTTTGTAAAGAACAACCGTTCTTCTAAAATCAAACCCAGATATTTTGTGACTCTAACATATCAAACTGGATCAGCCAGAAGCCTTACAGTGGTGTCCTATTCATACTTAATCGCCCCTTTTAATAACATTTGGACAGTTTTATCTTGGGATATCTGCAATTTGTAGAGCCTACTCCAGTTATCTAATTTGATTAAAATCTCTTCGGATTTCTTTTCTATCTCAGAACGAGAATTGCCAAAACCAAGGATCGTTAAATCATCAGCATATGCAACCCTTTTTATACCTTCCATTTGCTGAATCAAAAACTCATCAAGAATGATGTTCCCCACAAAGGGAACGATAACCGAACCCTGAGGACAACCTCTTTGTACTTCTTTCTCAACTTCACGATAATGGCGATGGCAGCCATTGGCACATCTCCTTCTGATATTATCTTATAACCACGTGGATATCCACATACTTGTCCACAAACTACATAAAGCATCTGTAAGAGGGCAACCGCAATATCATCACACTCCATTAAATAATTAAGTTGAGATGCGACATTTTTCGCACATTGAGCATTCATTTGCAATACTTTTAATTCACTAGCCATAATTGATTTTTTTCTTATAAATCTCCAATGCTTTCTTATATTCAGGACATACTTTATCAATGGGTGCATGAACAGCCTCAACTTTGCTTCCCTTATAATTACAGCATATAGGTTGCTGATTTTGATCACAACATTCCTTATAAGAGTGCCATATCTTAGCACAATGCCCACACAGCATCTCCCTCTTACAATATTTTGCCATGTGTCCAAATGATAAACACTTATAACACTTCATTACAGTATATATTTCCCTAAATCTATGTGCTGACCAGCCTATAAACAAACTCGGCATATTCTTAATTTTTAACCATAAAACAGGTGCCAACTGCAGAACTCAGTTCTCTGTTTGCAAATTTTTAGTTTTATTCACAGATAAAATTTCAATACTGTCCATATATTTCTTTTCTGTCACATTAGTGTTCTTAAAGTTCTTTAACCAAACTTGCTTTAAGAAAGTCCTCTTTAGTTATACCCTGCTCACTGATACTTTACAAGTTTTAACAACACATCAGCAACTGTGCTTACATATTATATACATCAAATACAACCACTTTATGCATAATAGGTTTAGGCACAGTACATTTTAAACCTATACTTTGTATTTTTGAACATACCTTTATTTTTGCTATGTTGTCGTCAGTCTCAGCCTCCACAACTACACCACGATCTCTTATGGGCCTAATATTTCTCACTCTCACAGATGACAACATTGGCCTAACCTCCTTCCAGATATCAGCCTTTATTTCCTCACTAGTTTTACATTGATTATCATCGTCTTCGGAGCTTTTGGAACTGCACTAACTACCAGACTCCAGTTCTTTAGAAGACACAGTAGCATAAGTTTCTCAACACATCTTTTCAGAATTTAACTTTAGTTTTTCTTTTAACATATTTTCAATTTGAACGTCATGTGTCTTTGCTTCCAATTTATCCCAAAAAATCAAGGATAATTCGTATGGCAGCAGTTGGAACCTTGCTATTTATGTCCCATAAAAAGTTCCTTAAATGACCTTTTGCCTTTCTAACATGTTCAAAGCCCTCAATTTCTGTTTTATCTGCCATGCTGTCATCTTTTCTGGTTTCTTGCTTTTTTGCCCTGCACATTAGAGCCAGAATTCACTTCTTTTACTGGTGCTGCTGTCTTTTTCTTTTTAGAACTTTTATCCAGTGTACCTTGTGGAGGAACAGAATGGCACAACGACCTAGTCTTAACAGGAGTTCTTGGTACACTTCTACCTGAAAATACAGTGGAACTTCTCTATTATGAACTTCTATTTAACGAATTTCTCTATATTACGAATTTTTTCACAAAACATTGCACCTTGAAACAAAATTACATGTAAAATTAACCCCATATAACGAAGTGTTAGAATTAACACTTCGAAGTGTTAGAATTAATGTTAAAATTAACCCCATATAACGAAGTGTTAAAATTCTCTCTATAATGAATTTTTTAAAAAAATTAGTAAAAGCATTTTTGAAGATTTTCAAGCATTACTGCTAAACAGACACTCAAATATACTGCCTCCTTCCTTCCGAAATTGCGCATTAGCATCTGGAATTAAATAATAATCCTTTTAGTGAACACTTGTGGCCACTGACGCCCTTAGGAAGGTCTTTGTTTCATTTTTGTTACAGTTATTAAACCAAATGGGTTTTCTCGTAAACTTTACAATAAATAGGGCAGATTTGTAAATTGATGTTGGCTCACGGGAAAACGAAATTCGCTGCGGTAAACCTTTAGCATGTTGCAGCGGCAATACATAGAATGCTACCATAGTCAGTTTTTAGTAACACCTACTGAGTGACATTCGCTTCTCACCTCAACTGTACCACGTGACCTTCATGTCAATCATTATATGATATGTCCATTCTCGTCTAACTGGACTCCCAGTAAATGGTTTTCATGAATTTTTTTTATTTTTTTTTATTTCGTTCGTCATCAATCACATAGGCTATATGCTCTTGTATTTTATTTATTTTTTCTGAAAAGTAACATACATCATACGTTAATCATAAATTTTCTTTCGTGTATATATGAATGAAAGCAGAATAAAAGAAATTCACAAAGTCGTATATTTCTTCAAAGTGAGTGATACTGTTGAATTGGCAAGCGAACGTCATTGAGTAGGCGGTACCTGTACTAACAATTCACTATATGGCCAGCGCAGCAAAGTTTGCGGTGTATGTATCGGCAAGAGCTGCAGTCCAGTAATTTTTACAATTGCGAAAACAATGTCGAAGAGAAAGTGTTTAAGTATTAATGATAAAGCAAAGATTGTTATGATACTGACCAGGGTTTTAAGAAAAAAGATGTTGCGGAGAAATATGGCATATCTGCAAGCAGTTTATCTACGATTTTAAAAAAAATCGAGAATCAATTTTAAATGCAATTGAAGGAGGGGCAGACAAGAAGCGAATTAAGTTGTGTATATACGAGATGTTGATAAAGCTGTTCTAAAATGGGTGAAAATGATACGTGAAAAGAATATCCCAATATTGGGCCAAATAATTAAGCAACAAGCTCTGAAATTTGCACAGTTCCTTGGACATACAGAATTTAATGCAAGCGCTGGGTGGCTAGATAAATTTAAGAAGCGCCACAGAATTGTGGAAAAGGTTATTTGTGGAGAAAGTGTTAATGTAAGCAAAGAAGATTGCAACGGTTGGAGGAACAATACCTTAAAGAAGATTTTGGAAAAAAATGAGCGTAAGGATGTTTTTAATGCTGACGAAATGGGTTTATTCTTTAAATGTTTACCGAATAGAACACTTGCTTTTAAGGATGATAAATGTTTTGGCGGAAAACAAAGCAAAGAAAGAATCACTGTGCTAGTTGGAGCAAATATGACAGGAAGTGAAAAATTAAGACTTTTAGTCATCGGAATATCAAAAAATCCAAGACGTTTTAGAGGCACAAAATCTTTGGAAGTTGACTACACCTTTTAATAAAAAAGCATGGATGACAAGTGATATTTTTGAAGAATGGATATTAAAACTAGACAAGTGTATAACAAAAGAAAAAAGGAAAATCGTGTTGGTAACTGACAACTGTCCAGCACATCCTGCCAATATTTCTGCCAAACTTAAAAGTGAAAAGTTGTTTTTACCACCAAACGTAATGTCAAAACTCCAGCCAATGGACCAAGGCATTATTAAAAATTTTAAATTTCATTATCGAAAGAGAATAATAATGAAGATTGTCAATGCTTTATCAGAAAATAGAAACTTGGAGGTTACAATTAACCTTAGAGATTGCATCTCTGAACTGGCAAAAGTTTGGACAAACGATGTCACTGAATACGCTATTCAAAATTGTTTTTCGAAAGTGGGATTTGCATTGAATACAGAAGTCGAACAACGACTGGACAAACAAGATGAACTGCCCTTTTCACAACTGAAAAACTTTTGGACATTATTAGAATCATCTAGAAACATCGAAAATGAAATAACACTGAACAGTGTTAGACGCGACCATGATCACGAAGAAATTAACGATGATGCTGAAGACACATCAGAACAACCTGTAGAAAAGCCAACTCGCAAAGAAATGATTAACACTTTTAAAACAGTCCGTATGGGTGTACAGTTTTATTAAAAATGTTCCTGATAATATTTTTAATGCTCTGAACAAATGTGAGGTTTTCTTTTAGAATCAGACAATTTTTTAATTGTACTGTGCAAACGAAAATTACAGATTTTTTTAATTTGTGATACTTACCGGCAAAAATTGTGTAAATGTAATTTAAATAAGTATGTTTTTGAAATAAAATACATTAAAAATAAATGTAGATTCATTTTCATTTTCTAATTAGATAACAATTTCTAATAAAAAAGATATTCTCTGTATAATGAAATTTCTCAATAACGAATTTTTTCGCTGGATTTATCAAATTCGTTATAGAGAAGTTCGACTGTAACTCAATTTCTCTTAATTCTTGTGCCCAACTTAAAATTTCCCTACTTCTCTCTTCACATTCACCTTCAGTTACCTTGCTAGTAGCCATCAGCAGTACTTCACCACCCATAAGGTCTACCTCACTAGAGGAAGACATAATTGTATAAATAAAAATTCAATATAAACATGCAATAAAAATCAATAATATCGATATCTGGTTAACTATATACAATATATATACAACGTAAAGGAACAAGGAGCTCTCAATCTCAAATGGAACAGTAAAATAACCAATGAATCTATCACTGGTTAGTAAAATGCTCTGCCACCCAAGTTAAATGGGCTGGTGGTCCCAGGGACTTGTAGCCATAAGGGCATGGAATTACAAAGATTAACAATTAACCTCAAACTGGCTTGTTATTTGTTTGTTGATTGTTATTTGATTTTTAGGAGCATTAGCAACTAAGGCCATATTACTCCGGGAATATGCGGTGGTCATTTCCTGACCTTTCCGCATCCTCCGCATTTGGTGGTGACGGGCTCAAACCCCGGTCTAATCAAGAAGCGTGTGCTACACACGCTTCTTGATTAGACCGGGGTTTGATTAGACATGCTTCTTGATTAGACCTGCTGCTCCTTCCCACCTGCCTACGGAGGTGCCTCCTCAACCTGGCATTCAGCCCATTTAGCCAAGCAGGGATCGCCTGCCCCAGACTATGTGGCAGTAGGGCTGGCTATTTACAGGCAATGCAACTCAGTACAATAAGAATAAAATAATAAAGATCAAGCTAAGCAACAATCATGCTACGCAGACTTATTGTATGCATAACATGGCCCCAGATAATCCCTGGGGCACTGAGTAAACACAGCCATCCTCACCTGTCTTCCAATGATTTAAACTATTCACATAGTTTGCATTTAAAAACAGCAGACTACATACCAAAATACAAGAGCCAGCAGATATTACAAAAAGAGTGATTTTTATTCAAGAAAGTTATTAGTTTGTTTCATATTATATTTGATATGAATAAGAGAAAGAGAGAACTGCATATACATATAATTTTAAACTGAATAGATATAAGACTTACCTTTATAGTTTGGTATGTGAGATTCTGGAATTGCTTCACGAATCCAGCAATCTGATTATTATATTTCCATGCCTTATAATCTGAAATCAACTGAACGGCAAGGAATAATATTAATACTGTACTGTTTCAGTCATTCATTAAATAATTAAACAGAAAATGAAAAATTGAGATATTTAAGGTATCATACATGCATTTAAAAAATATGAAATCATAGTAAATTAAATAAGTTACTGAAATAAAATAAATCAAATGCACTTCAGCCTGCATTTAATTTATTAACTAACTAAAATACAGGTGACCCCCGCTTAATGCTGATAATTCTTTCCCGAAAAACAGAGCGTTAAGCGAGCACCGTATTCCAGTAATGTAACATATGTATTTGTGGGTCGCAGGAAATGATAAATGATCTCCTTCATTTGGGCATACCCACAAAGATTGTTAGGCTCATAAAAGCAACCCTGGCTGGCTCCCAGGCAGTGGTGAGAACTGACGAGTTGACGACTCCCTTTGACATTAATGCTGGCATTAGACAAGGCAATGCACTCTCTGTTGGGTTATTTAAGTTGGTTTTAGAGGCAGCTGTCAGAAAATTAGAAGTGACTGGACACATAGGCACAAAGACAGTGGAGGTCTGTGCATATGCTGACGATGTCACTATTATCAGTAGGATTAAAGGAGCACTGGAGGAAACAGTGCCAAGGCTGGATAGTGAAACACAAAGAAGAGGACTTAAGATAAATGAAGAAAAGACAAAATATATGGAAGTTCAGAGAATGGCAGATAACATGCTCAAATGAGAAACCAGCGGCTTCTCGTTTGAGCATTTTCAAAATCGCAAATAAACCAGTCCAATTCTATTACTAATGAAATTAAGTTCTGTATCCTGAGTGGAAACAGATGTTTCAACGCACACGAAAAACTACTGAAGTTCAGAATATTGAACAGACATTTAAAATTAAGAATATACAAAAGTCTCATTAGACCAGTTGTAACATACGGTTGAGAAGCTTGGACATTAACAAGTAAAGATGTGCAGTTGTTAAGAGTGTTTGGTGCCTCCGTAGCCAGGTGGGCAGGAGCAGCAGTGCGTAGCACACGCTTCTTGATTACACCAGAGTTTGAGCCTGTGATCACCAAATACGGACCACTGCATATCCCCGGAGCAATATGGCCTTAGTTGCTAATGGTCCTTAAAAAAAAAAAAAAAAAAAACCAACCAAAATTAAGTGTTTGAGCATAGAATTTTATGAAAAGTTTTTGGGCCCATACAAGATGTTGATGGATCCTGAAAGATCAGAACGAACCATGAACTTGACCATTTTATTCAGGGTGCAGACGTCAGATATGTCAAGAGAATGGATGATAGCAGAACAACTAAGAGTATAACGAAACATAAACTTTCCAGTAGGAGGGCAAGAGGAAAAATGCAAAGATGGATGGATGACATAGACGGGGGACTTAAAGATCACGAGAATAAGAAGTTGGAGAAGTTTGACTTCTGGGAGAGCTTACTGGTGGAACATCATTGAGAAAGCTAAGAAGAAGGTCGAAGAAGAGTTGAGAAGGCAGAAGAAGAATAAGCTACAGAGTAGAGAACAACTGAACAGGCTAGTAATGTGCAAAGTTTTCCTTTTTGTTCCATATTTAGTTGTGTCTTCATCTCTGACACTTCTCATCTGCATCCCTTTGTGTGACTTCTCGTTATGTATTTAACTTGATCTATTAGTGTCTCTCACTTATGTTCTTCAAACCACTGTTCTTGCACTCTCCCTCTCTTTACTAATATTAGTCTTTATTACTTCTTATAGAATTCTGCTATTTTCAAATCTGTTTTATAGTTCAGCCACTCTATGTTAATGACTGATCATCTGTAAACAAGAATTTCAGGGATGCTACCATCTTCATTCTCTCAGTGATGCACTGATAACAATAATGAAACATTAGCATTAATTGTCAATTTATATCAAATCTGATGCCAATCTTATTTACTTTTCTGTTATTTTTTTCCTTTTATTTTTAAAATGAAGGAACTATTTACCCCAGATAACAAAAGACATTTTCTCCAAGTTTTTTTTTTTTTTTTTTTTTTGTTATATTTATTTTAATTAAAACACTTGCAATTTCCTTTCCACTTAATATTCAATTCAAGGTGACTACTTCGGATTACCTAATAGTTAATTATGAACTTACTTTCAGGCCAAGACTGTCCACAAACCACTGATCACCAAGAAAGTTGCAAGCCATATCTACATCGCCATTGTAAATAAGACCCCTAAGTTTACCTGACTGGATAAGCTTCAGGACCTGTGGCTTCATTGTGCTATAGATGCTTTGATATCCTTTTTCTACAGCATTGCTGAAAAAAAAGAAAGAAACCATCTTTCAACAAAAACCTTTTAAAACTGACAAATATGTTTGAATCTATCTACAAATGTGGAATTTCAAATCCATACAAATAGTGTCAGTGGAGAGTACAAGGTAGAAAGAGTACAAGAATATTACGGTATTTTCTGGTATTACAATTCAGTGTTCAATTTTAAATCAAAATTCAGGGAGAATCTACAATATCCTAATAAAGCTTACAGGAGGTGATTCATAACATAATCAGATACTAAATAATGCAAGCTATACATTTTATATAAGGGTAAATAATGATAATTCAGTTAGTGCACTAATAACATTCAGTATATGAAAACAATGTTCTTGAATATTGTGTCCATGTCAAAAAAATAAGTTTTAAAGATTATTAATAAAAACAATTAAGCATGTGGGTGCTTCCCCCTCCTCACAAATGGAGTGAGAAAAAAATTAACAGGAATGGTGTGGAGGATCAGATGCCATGCAAAAATAAAATTCACTAACATTGTATGCTACAGAGACATCATATTCATTTAAGGTAAAAATGAAATATTGCCTCAGTACGAGTTACAAAGAAAAATGCTAATACAGAATTTGGAGAATGCTCATAAGGCTAAAAATATAAGAAAACAAAGATTAAGATGGTTTGTCTGATCCAATAAATAAAAACCATCATTGAGCCATATATAATTGAAAAACATGATAGATTTTGATTAAGAGTTGATGCTGCATGCCCTTAAGATTAATATCTGTTTCGCAGGATGGAAAATGAGTGGTTTGTTGCAGGGAGGAAAAAATCCTCTGCTAACTAATTTAATAGTGGTTAAGAACTGCAGAAATATTTCTGTAGTTGCAAATACACCAATGAGCCAAAATATTATGACCAGTGAGTTGTTATGCAAATCGAAGCAACTGCATGTGAACTATGGTGCGTGCGCAGGTCAGGACACGGTATAAAAAACATCTGATACTGAGCTCCGTTAATCAGTGTTACTCTTGTTCTTCAGATGGGAAAGGCAGCGGACTTAAGCGAGTTTGACAAAGGTCAAACTGTAATGGCCAGATGACTGGGTCAGAACATATCAGAAACAGCACGGATGGTGGGGGGCTCACGGTCAGCCGTGGTTAGTACGTACCTACCGAAAGTGGTCCGAGGAGGGGAAAACCCACGAACCACCAGTGAGGTGTTGAATGACCACAGCTCCTTGATGCTCAAGGTGAGTGAAGGCTCTCCCAGATGGTATGTGGCAACAGAAGGGCAACTGCAGCACAACTTGCCGGTAATTGGAATGCTGGTGATGGGAGTAATGTGTCACAACGCACAGTACATCAAACCCTACTGAAAATGGGGCTGCATAGCTGCAGGCCGCTCCAAGTGCCCATGCTAACACACGGTTCACCAGCGACAGCACCTACAATGGGCACGCAGGCACAAAAATGGATCTTGAGTGATTGGAAGAATGTCGTCTGGTCTGATGAATCACGTTTCCTGTTGCACCACGTGGATGGCCGTGTGTGTGTGTGTGTGTGTGTGTGTGTGTGTGTGTGTGTGTGTGTGTGTGTGTGTGTGTGTGTGTGTGTGTGTGCCGTTTACCTGGGAAGTGATAGTGCTTGGATGCACCATGGGACGAAAACAAGCCAGTGGTGGCGGTGTCATGCTTTGGGCGATGTTCTGCTGGGATACCCTGGGTCCAGTCATCCATGTGCTGGGCACTCTGACGTCTACCACCTACCCAAACATCATTGCTGACCAGGTACACCCTTTCATGGCAACAGTCTTCCCCTCCGCCAGTGCCATCTTTCAGCAGGATAATGTGCCATGCCACACTGCTCGGATTGTTCAAGACTGGGTTGCAGAACATGAGGAAGACTCATGTTCCCCAGACTCCAAATTCCCCAGACATCAATCAATTCCATTGATCATCTGTGGTTTGTGTTGGAACAGCAACTCCGATCTGCGGCATCTCAACCACGGACCTTACAGGAGTTAAAAGCATCTGCTGGTTATGTGTTGGTACCAGATACCACAAGTCACATTTAGAAATCTTGTAGTGTCCATGCCTTGCCGGGTACGAGCTGTTTTGGCTGCACGTGGAGGACCAACATCACATTAGGTAGATGGTCATAACATTTTGGCTCATCAGTGTATATTCTATTTCTCTTGAAAAAGGAGGTATAATGAGGAATTCCTGGGTTAGTAGGATGAGTAATGAGTATTGCAGAATACAATAAATTTTTACTACCAGTTAGCAGATTTAAGAACTTAAGTATAATGAAATGCAAATGAAGTACAGACATAGGTGGTCACACAATGAACTTAGTGATGGATTAAATGCTTAAAAAATAATAAAAGTCAAGAAAATAAGTCATCTTGATTTTTAAGGAGTCCTTATGTGCTGTAATGTAATAACTAGATTGTATGTATAGCTTAGTTTCAGGGTCTACAATACTAAACAAGCACATACACGTATAACTTCCAGAACCATATATTGACACAATTTGGCCGTAGTAGCCCTTGTGACGTTAAACCGAACTACAACAACAACAGCAACCATAACCATATCTGAAAACGATATTCTCGCGTCCTTCGACGTCGTCTCCCTATACACAAACATGCACATCGAATCCATGCTACTGGCCCTTAAAGAACTATTAATTAAAGATGACACATTGACAAAACGTACTGACTTAAACATTAATGACATTTTAGAACTCACATCACTGTTACTTGATGCCAAACAATTTAAATTCCAAAATAACCTACGAACAAATTTTCGGCCTTCCCATGGGCCTCGGTATCTCTGCCCCTTTATCCAAGATCTACCTTGCTTCCATCGAAGAAAAAATACTCCAACCCTTTCCCCCAGGAATTAAACTATACATGAGGTATGCAGATGACGTCCTCTTAATAGGCAACAGAACCACCATCGATACTTTACTGAACACGTTTAATACAACACATGAAAGACTCAAATTTACCGTCGAAGTAGAAACCGATAATAAAATTAGTTTTCTAAACCTCACTATATATAAAATAAGCACATCTTTAGGCACCAAAATATACAGAAAAAACACACATACAGGTAAATTCTTACATTACCACTGATGTACAGAGGGTGGTGTGCACCCCCTATTCATCAAAAAAGCAGTTCTATACAACCAGATACACAACGCTGTAAAATATAGCCACATACAAACAGACCTATCTGTAGAATTGCAATACCTCACCAAAAAATTCATCAACAGAAAATACCCATCACAACTAATAAAAGAAACCATCACCAAAGTTCATAATAACACTAATAACCCAAACAAAATTATTAACCACGTGAACAAGAATAAGATACATAAATCCCTTATCGCGCTCCCATATCATCAACAATACGCTAAAAGACTTCAACAGATTTTTTTAAAATACAGATATCAAATTAATATTCACATCTTATAACAAATTAAGTTCCAAATTCAATTCATACAAGACAATACACGAGTACGAAACACAAGATCATAACGACATTATATATTTGATCAGATGCCAATCAGATTGCCAAGCATGTTACATAGGCAGTACAACAGCAAAATTCGGGACATCAAAAATTTCCAACACGCGTGCATACTACCACTTTAATAGCTTAAAATCTAATTCAGCAAGTACAGAACTAAAACAACACGTCCAATCTCATAATCACAACCCACTCATCAATTCATACATCACAGTAGTCAAATTAAATTCCAGCTACAAAATCCTTGAAAATGAAGCCCTCGTCATTGAATGGTTTAAGTGCCATACATCACTCAACGTGTTAAACAAAAAGATTCTCGCCAATTTCTCCCCCATTTGGAATTTAGCACGTATTAAGTTTCCACGTGCACTGAAATGCATCTCGGGAACCCAACCCGTATATAACACAAGCACGCTCTCTTTCCCCCCCACTATAGCTAACTGAGGACGAATTTCGAAAGTCGCTCGTGCGCAGCTATTAGCTTCTATTTTTCTTAATTTAATTTAATTTAATTAGGCAACCATAGAATGGAAGGTGCATTTTCCTTTCTTAGAAAATTTTCACAGCCCATAACTTAGTTTTTATACCCATGATCCCTGTAAGTTATTAGAATCCTATAACCACTATGTATGTGGTAAAACTCTGCACCAGCTAAGCGGATTACTATGAGGTGAGTGCTGAAAATTAAATTAAGCTATACATACGATCTAGAAAACAAGTCATTTAATGGAAATAAATATGAAAGGACACAGATGGGAGAATGAAATAATAAAATGATTTAACACATTTGCTGTGTTTTCGCTTATAAGCATTTAATAGTAACCCAAGAGCTGTGCCATAAGCAGTCATTCTTAAGGAGTCAATATACAAGTGGCTTAAGGATAAAGAGATGTGGAATGAACCACTCGATTCTGCAGGGTCACTGACCGAACTCTGGATTTTAGCATCAACGATTCGCTTTTGTTCATAGCTTGGTACACATTTTTATTTGTTTTCTGCTTGTGCTGAAGTTAGTTTATGTACATAGAATAAACTTGAAATAAAATTTTGAGTTTTTTTCCGATTTACAGTGCTCAGCCCAAAAGTAAACATTCGCTTCTAACTACGAATTCTAGACTTTACTTTTCAACCACTGTTGTGAATTATGAATGTTATTATTCATCAACATTCCAAAAATTGACACATCGAATCGGTCTCTCAAATATAGGTAGTAGCAAACATGTTAAATAGTTAAATGATCATAAGGAAAAGTGGATCAGATCTTATAGATTAAATGAATTATTCTAATAATGATAATAAGAACAGTAACAATAAAAGCATATCAACTAAGATGCTATCCAATTTACTATAAGAAAATCAATATTCTTCCTCTCCCCCTAATTGTGAGATCCAAAGTAAGAAAATCTGCTGATAAACATTCAAGTTCCTATAGTTTCTAAATAATAATAGCAAAGGTTACCTGCAAATATCCCATTTCTGTACCGAAGATGGAATGTGCAAAGTCTTTCTTACTTCTTCCTGATTGAGCCATTTTATAAGATTACTACTATCAATACATGGTGGAGTATCTTTTAAGATTCTCAACTGGAGAGGAGAAAAAAGCAGAAGATTTACTTTTTTATGTCTTATAATCACCAAAATGGAATTAATGATATGTTAAAATAATATTACTATCAACAGAGTACCTTAATGAAAGGACCTGCATATTTATTACAGACTCTATTTCAGTGGAATAAACACAAGTACAATGTTTTTTAAACTGTATGCAATTAAAATGTAATTCAAAATGTTTTAGTATCTACTCTAGTGCAAGTCTGATTTAAACTTAGATATAATATGCAATGAAACCAAATTTATTACCACCCCACACCTTCTACAGGGTCATCACTGTAACTGGCTCCCCATATTTCAGTATTACAGTATGCTTATGACACTGTACATGAATCTTTACTATTTGTGATTCACAGTTTGCATAGCTGTGCTTAGATATAATTTACTTTGCTCACAGCACCATTCTACAATGCGTATGCAACAAAATGGGGTGTTGCTGTTAGCAACCATCATTTGTTGTGATCACACTATATTTTATTACAGGAATATACACTGAGGTAGCTCTGCAGTAGGAACATTACCTGACGCTGAGTAGGCATTACCTTTAGCATGCACTGTAGCCTGGATACATTGCAGCAGACTCCACAAAATGCTGAAGGGTGACCACTGGTATGGTAACCCATGCTGATCACACAGTACCCCAGTTTCTAGGTATCTGAAGGTAATGGATCCAGACAACAAATGGTCCATTCCACAATGTCCCATACATGTTCAATTGAGCTGAGACTGGACAACTCTGGTGGCCATCAGAGGATGCTAAACTCATCCAAATGCCCATTGCATCCATCCAATACCGGTGCAGTCCTGTGGTATGGAAAGATGGTCATCATATGTGGGTGCACATGGTCAGAAATGATGGACCTGTATGAGTCCAGTGAGGTACTGATTGATAGGTACTAGAATACCCAAGGATTCCCATCTGAATGTGCTCAAGACCATTGCGAGCCTTTACAACCTTGCAAGCCTTTACAATCCCCCCCCCACCAACATGCAGAGGATTGGAGTCTTGTGTTGAGTATATTACACCTGCAGAAATCTACATGGTGCATTTTAAAATGAAAGTCACTGGATCAGGCAACCCATTTACAGTCATCTCCCACCTATTGGTTTTGCTCCCATGTCCACTGTGCCACACTTGGTTATGATGGGTTGTTGACCATGATAGTACAGTAGTGCTAGTATCTTATGCATGGCCCATATTAAAATGGGTCATGCCATCCCTGTCAATTGCTCAACTGTGGCACATCTATTCACTGGACAGCACATTGAATCATCCTCTCCCAGTCTCTGTTCACAATGCATGGCTGACTTGCATGGAACTTCTGGTTGGGGGTTCTTCCACAGCTGGTCCAATCTCAATACATATGTATAGCTGTCAACTTTTGACTTTGGAAAAGCTGGAGATCAGGTGACTGTAAGCAGGAGAGAAAGAGGAGGTTTTTAAAGTTCACACTGCACCAAAAATTAAATTTCACTGACATACACATTTTATAAAATACAGCCATAAGATTGTTTACCAGTGGAGTATGCTGCTAAACATTAGCTTACATAGCATTTTTCTCTTTGTGGATCTGTGTTTGGATTGGCTGTTAGACATCAAGTGATTATGATTGCTGCAGACTTTGTCCTCTTCAGAAATGCTGAGTCAAAATTTTGTGTTTATAATAATGATGGCACTGCTGTTTAGACTTGGCTGTCAAGAGCATTCCAAAGTGTTCATTACAAAGATATCTGAACTCTTTTTTTTTTTTAAAGCCGAATATTCTCACATTCAGCAGTGCTATGAGGAATTATTAACTGTCACATGATTTAAGATAAATTTAAAGCTTTCTTATGCATCTGCCAGTTCCCTGACCACTACATCAATTCTTTCTTCTTTCATAACAGCTTCTGGTGGTTTCTCACACTGAAATTAACAGGACTAACACAGAAAAATATAATTAGTAAGAAAGCAAACTTATACAGCATTAGCCAAAAAAAAAAAAAAAAAAAAAAAACACACTACACACTTTGCCCATCCATACCCACGAAGAATTTGTCTAGTTCTTCAAATTAATCGAAACCATCCGCTTCCACAACAATAGATGGAAGCCTATTCAATCAACAACTCACTGGCTAAAAGCAAACATCCACACATTTATCCTGCATCTATCCCTCATCTTACTGTTCCAGCAGATCTACATCCTTCCTAAAGTTAGGCATCCAGACATATATACTGATGCATCCAGACACTAGATGCATGCAGCCTAACCATAGCCTTGTACAAAGGGATAACCACTTCCTTATCCCTACTAGTAAAATTTCTCTATATCATCGACAAAACCCCATGAGCTGTCCTGGCAGCACATCTGCACTGCTCAGAGAATTTCATATCTGATTGCACAATCACTCCCAGGCCTTTTTCATTTTCTACTACCCTCCACACAGTTGATAAGTTACTCTGAGATTACTGCTACCTATATGCAGTATCTCACATTTGTCAATGTTAAACTTCAACTGCCATTTCTCAGCCCATTGATCTAATTTTTCTAAATCTTGTTGCAGTAGCATACCATCATTAACCACCCTGTCAACCTTTGTGTCATTAGCATTAGTAGAGGCATGCGATGCAAGAAAGCAAGCATATACAGCATCAGCCCAAAAAAATCATCTCCAGACTTTGACATTAAACACTGATATACCTTTATCAATATCATTAATAAATATCGAAAACAACAATGGGCCCAGCACTAAACCCTGGGGAACTCCACTGATAACATCAGTCCATGAAGAGCAGTGCCCACTGATAACCACCCCTTTATCCATATCAGTAACTTGCCCTTAATGTTATATTTATTTATCTTTAATGATACTGAAAGGCTGAAAACTTTTTTTTTTTTTTTTTTTTTTTTGCAAAATCAATTAATTCTAATTTGGTTCAAAAACTTGTTTATCTAAATAGTGCTATTGTATGATAAAGTGGTTCTCTAAAAATGATTATATTTAAATTAAAGTTAAACAATATTTAACTCAATACTTCCAAAAATTCTTGGCAACTTGCTATCTATGAATTCTGTTGGGAGCCAACAGACCTTGGACTGACATAAGGAAATGAACTGTAGTCTTAAGAATTCATGATTAAAAGTCAGTTGGCTGCCAAACTAAGTCCACATTTTACTAAATTTATTCAGAGATGTTATGATTCTGAATAAAACTGAAGTTGTAACACCTCATGGTTACAATTATTAAATATTCATATTTAATAATTGTAACCATGCACCCAGCAGTCATGATGAGAATTAATAAGTACGGTATTGATTCAGAATTATGGCCAGCATCTAAAAGCTATCACAATTTTTTTTTTTTTTTTTTGGAATTAACTTTGTGCATGGATACAGAATAAGCCAGGCAATTGTGTTTGATGTGTACTTTTTAATAATTTGTGTTTTAGTTTAATGACATCTATTAAGATTTTAGTAACAGCATCCACATAAATCCACAGCATTCCAATAAACATCCCAATAAAGTCCACTGAATAGTGGACCACCATCAACCAACAAAACTACATTTATTTTTGCCACACTATAATCTTCTTCCTCACTGTTACTAACATTAATAGTTATTAATAAACTAAACTCAAAATACATTTCATGTGGTGCATAAGAGCATTTCATACCCAACCTACAATTTAAACTCATATCTGACTGATAATTCAAAAGACTCAAGAACGAATGAAATGCAATGTAAAATATAATGTGTATCAAATTGATTCTGCCTCTTCATTAAAATAAAAATAACATAAAAATATTTACCATCCCAAATGGAGACATGCTTCTTAACAAATTTCTTTTATCGCTTAACATCCTAGAATGTTTTTGCAATGATGAAGGTGCACAGTCTTTATACAGGTTATAAACATTTAATCCTGTACCAATTATCTCTTGAACTTGTTCAACCTACAAAGTAAAAGGCATATATTCAAAAGTGGTCATATCATTGATTCAATCTTCAAGAATTCATATAATTAACAAGTTCAGTAAAATTATATAAGGCATCATGTGATTAATATAAAATAAAACATTTCAAAGAATTTAATATTTTCTAAAAAAGAAATACCAAAAAATATATCATTAGTAAATGAAACTGAATTATATGTTATTCATGCTTGATGTTAGTTCAGTAAAGATAGGAACCCAATTATATCACCTTAATGATATAATTTTCAAAAATGACAAAAAAAAAAAAAAAAAAAAAAAAAATCTTTAAATTGCAAAACTTCAATTTATTTGGATCTTTACGAGGCTATATCAATTATGATAGGTTAAGTTTTTAAGTGTAAACTCAAACTGAAACTAATCAAATGCCATAAACAAAGGTGTACGAGATAGGTTCAAAAAATCTGACAATGACAGCACCACCCTAATATGGTATAGGGATTTCATTCTGCTTTAATTTAAAAAACATTAATACCGAATAAAGGTGACTATCATTATTGGCAGTGTTGTATTATTATAATTAAAAGAAAAAAAAAAAAAAAAGTTTTTTTTTTAACTGTATCTTTTAATGTCTAAAAATATATATACATTCATACACCGACCATTGAATAAAATTTAAAATTTAATATGACTACAATCTTTACACAAAAATATTTACAATAAACTATTGTGGAATGCTAAAAACTGTAATAAAAGATCATTTACAATAAAATTTGCTAAAATATAAAACATTAAAAGTGCTAAAAACCTGAAGCTTTCGGGAGCGTCGGCTCCCTTCTTCAACAGTGAAATGACTTCCTGCAACATCTCCTTAAGTAGCAGGCTCACGGTACCTCCACACGTGGTATTTCTCCACGTGGTTCAATCGGCACATGGTCAGAACTGGAAGCGGAAATGTCTCGGGAACGTGGCAAAGAAAATCGTTCATCCGACCTTAATATAATTGTTTCAAAATCCGACCTTAATATAATTGTTTGAAAATCCGACCTTAATATAATTGTTTGAAAATCCGACCTTAATATAATTGTTTGAAACAATTATATTAAGGTCGGATGAACGATTTTCTTTGCCACGTTCCCGAGACATTTCCGCTTCCAGTTCTGACCATGTGCCGATTGAACCACGTGGAGAAATACCACGTGTGGAGGTACCGTGAGCCTGCTACTTAAGGAGATGTTGCAGGAAGTCATTTCACTGTTGAAGAAGGGAGCTGACGCTCCCGAAAGCTTCAGGTTTTTAGCGCTTTTAATGTTTTATATTTTAGCAAATTTTATTGTAAATGATCTTTTATTACAGTTTTTAGCATTCCACAATAGTTTATTGTAAATATTTTTGTGTAAAGATTGTAGTCATATTAAATTTTAAATTTTATTCAATGGTCGGTGTATGAATTTATATATATTTTTAGACATGAGTTTTCCCGACCTCAGAGGCCTCTTTCAGGATAGGGTATCTTTTAATCCCTGACATGAAAACTTCAAAATACTGTACATATCAATATGCCTATTGACATGATTTTTTTTTTTTTTTTTTTTTTGAGGTGCCTGCTTGAGGATTAAAAATCTCACTTGTCTGGCTTCCTTTTTAAGTGCATTTGCATATACACAAAGTATGTATTGTCTTCATCATGTACATACCAATATAAAAACTTGGCTCCGATTGGAGCCCAAGAGAAATTAGCCAAATAAAACTTGTTTATAATATGACTTTTAAGCCTATTTTAATCTAAGAAGCTATGTAAGAAATTAAGGAATTTATCAAAAATTAGTCTTCACAAATGTGAGTTTTAAGAAAAGTAAATAGAACTAAAAAGTAAAATTTGAACGATAATGAAATTATAGCAATCTTATAATACCGTGATAAATCTGACTAAAAATGAATAGCGAGTGCTTAAAAAATGGTACTCACCTTGTATAAATCTGCAAATAAATTTATTGGTAGATGGTGGTTAAATTTAGGAGGAAGGTGCATTAAAGAAGAACTATGGCAGAGAATGGAGTGGAAATATTTAAACAGATTTAAAACGAGTGCAAGAAAGTAGAAGTGCAAATCTCCAATCCTTGGTTGTCATAATTTGGTGGTAGTGCTGCCGATCTACGTTGGCAGCACTACCACCAAATTCTGTTCCTCCACAACTTCCAACACCCACGCATACTACAATTTCAACAGTTTCAGGACAGGTCAATCGTCCACTGAACTAACAATCCATGCTCAAACACCCCCCCCCCCCTTGTCGACTCTGCCATCACCATTATTAAACTTAGATCAAGCTACAAAGTTCTCCAATACGAAGCCCTCACCATTGAATGGTACCGACACTATTCCGATATCAATATCATTAACACCAAATTTCCTTTCAATCTCTCACCAGCTGGGAACCTCTCGTGGCTAAACTTCCCACATGTCAAAAGGAGCATCATGAGAGTATAGATAAACTTTAAATACAACATGCGCTTTCTTTTCCCCCATTTGCCAACTGATGACGTTCTAATTCAA
The DNA here is from genome assembly GCF_048544385.1 of Mastigoproctus giganteus. Taxonomy (NCBI): domain Eukaryota; kingdom Metazoa; phylum Arthropoda; class Arachnida; order Uropygi; family Thelyphonidae; genus Mastigoproctus; species Mastigoproctus giganteus. Next base: position 35,730,535 of record NC_143583.1, on the reverse strand, counting down.
CGAAAGTCTCTTGTAATGACTATTGGCATCGCCGTTCTTTTTTTCCCACTTGTGTCCTTCAACCTCTTTATGACAACTAAGGATTGGAGATTTGCACTTCTACTTCCTTGCGCTCATTTTAAATCTGTTTAAATATTTCCACTCCATTCTCTGCCTTAGTTCTTCTTTAATGCACCTTCCTCCTAAATTTAACCACCATTAGCATTAGCATTAGCATTAGTAGAGGCATTTGATGCAAGAAAGCAAGCTTATGCAGCATCAGCCAAAAAAAAAAAAAAAAAAAAAAAAAGTAACATAAATAAATAAAAATAACCACTTCCACTTCACCCCTCTGTTCGTTCGAAATACCTGTCCAGCTGAGCCTTAAACTTATTTAGGCTATCAACTTCCACGACAAGGGACGGAAGTCTGTTCCACCCACCAACCACCCGCTGGCTAAAGGCAAATTTCCGCACATCTATCCTACATCTGTCTTTCCTCAATTTGAATTTATGCCCTCTCAGGTGATTTTTCTGAGCTAGAGGAAGAATCCCATCAGCATTGAGCATGCTCAAACCATTCAAGGCTTTGTACACCTCTATCAGATCACCCCGCTGGTGCCTAGTTTCCAGACACTGTAATTTGCAAAACTTAAGCCTTTCTTCGTAAGAGAACCCCTTTGTCCCATTCACCAATCTAGTTGCCCTTCTCTGTACTCGTTCCAGCAGCTCTACATCCTTCCTGAAATGAGGCCTCCAGGCCTGTATACAGTACTCTAGGTGTGGCCTGACCATTGCCTTATACAAGGGAATAATCACCTCCTTATCCCTGCTAGAAAAATTCCTATATATCATTGACAATACACCATGAGCTACTCTTGCAGCTCGTCTGCACTGCTCAGAGAACTTCATATCTGCCTGCACCACCACCCCCAGGTCCCTTTCATTCTCTACCACTGTCAGTGTAGTACCACAGAGTTGATACGTTGCTCTGGGGTTGCTGTTTCCCATATGTAGTACTTTACATTTGTCAATGTTAAACTTCATTTGCCACCTCGAAGCCCATCTGCTCAACCTTTCCAAATCCTGTTGCAGCAGCATAGTGTCAGTAGTGTCCTTGACAACCCTGCCAACCTTCGTATCGTCTGCAAACTTGGACATTAAGCCTGATATACCATCATCAATATCATTTATAAATACAGAAAACAATAAAGGCCCCAATACTGAACCCTGAGGGACTCCACTAATAACATTAGTCCACGATGAGCAGTGTCCATTGATTACCACTCTCTGTCTTCTCCCCCTCAACCACCCCTTTATCCATAGCAGCAACTTGCCTCCAATGCCACACTGCTCCAATTTGTGCAGCAGTCTTCCATGTGCAACAGTATCAAAAGCCTTTCTAAGATCCAAGTATATAATATCAAAGTTATTCCCTGCATTTATTTGCAGATTTATACAGGGTGAGTACCATATTTTAAGCACTTGCTATTCATTTTTAGTAAAATTTGAACTTAAAAAAGATTACAAAATTTAAATTTACAATATATTACAGAATTAGCAAAGTATTACAGAAATTAAACTGTTACCAAGACTTTATCCACTAATGAATTTAAAATTAAGTTGTCAAAGTTACCGGAAAGAATTAAACTTCGTAGAAATACTCTAGAAAAGTTAAGAATTAAATAAAATTTACAAAATATCAAAATTAATTTAAACAAAAATTTTTACACCTGATCTTAATCCCCTTCAGTTAATCATCGGAGCCAACTTAAAACATGTCTGTTCTCTTTGAATACCTATGGTAGAATTCTTTTGATATTATTTGTTATTGTTATTTGTTTTTTAGGAGCATTAGCAACTAAGGCCATACTGCTCCAGGAATATGCGGTGGTCATTCCCTGACTTTTCCGCATCTGGTGGTGACGGGCTTGAACCCCGGTTTAATCAAGAAGCGTGTGCTACGCACTGCTGCTCCTTCCCACCTGGCTACGGAGGCGCCTTTGATATTAGTTACCCTAAGCCTTTTTCTTATTCCCTCATTTGAATATGGTGTTACTCTTATTTAAATAATGGTTGTTACAAGATCTACTTTCAATATAAAGTCCAAGGACACTGTGACTCAGACAGAAATGCCTGTGGGCATTTCCAGTGTGAGTCATAAGTTTGTCACCTACACAGTGTCTGTCCCTCGTATTTTAAGGTCGGACTAGTAGGAAAAAACCAAGCTCAACAAATGATTCTTTTCTTTGCACCTGATGTAAGGAGTGTACTGATCCCAAATTAAAACTTGGTGCATTACGAGAAGAATGAGTCACTGAAGAAACAGGTGCTTGCTCTAAAAATAAATGTAACCGGACACTCTTCAGAGCCTCAAGTATCTTGTGACATGCCAAGTGGTGCAGCCCTGAATCAGGTCCCACAACAGAATCGCCAATGTTGGAAAGATGTTCTGAGGGTGGGTGGCAACTTTTCAAATGAGTAGGAAGATAAACCTAGAAAAATAAGCCTAAATAACTTTAAGGGGTGTGTCACAAAAGTAAACTATAGAAGAACTTAGTCTAACTCTACAGTAATGTCAAGAGTATTGTCGACAAAATGATGAATTTGAACTCCTGGCTAGAACAACTAATGCTGATATAACAGGGCTAATAGAAATGTAGGCTATCTGGAAAAGTAATGCTATGCTATGTATAATTTAATTAGGAAATACAGGGAAGACAAAAGGGACAGAGGGAGCATGCTTCTTATCAAGAACAGTCTTGAGTGCAAAAAGAGCTTTCACCGAGTCAGAAGTTATGCCTGTTGACACAGAATCTGTTTAGTGTGAGTTAGTTGGAAGCAAAGGTATAATGATAGTGGGAGCAAAAAATTTATTGTGAAGAGCATTACGAGAGTCTCTACATGCAGATGGAATGGATAAGCAAGTGGGAATGTTATGGGTGACTTCAACTGATTAGAATAAGTGGGAAGGAAACTCACCATGGGTAACGAAATTTTTAAATGAACTAGATGACTATTATTTGTACCAGCATATTAGACAAAATACTAGGGGTAAGAATATTCTAGAACTCATCATTGCTTACAAATCAGGTGACACCAGAGGGCTTACAGGTAGTGATCATGCAGTCATTAGCTGTAAGATGAAATAAGATGTTGCACTAGTTAAAGACAAAAGCACAAGTTTTAATTTCTGAAAAGGGGACTATGACTTTAAGGTGCTGCATGGCATCTATTAACTGGGAAAATTGCAGAGGGAGGACAAATATATCAGAATTATGGAATACCTATAAAGCAATAATCATAAAAGCCATGAAAACATACTGCACATAACATTAAGAAAATATAGCATGAGGAGGATGCTGAGTTGAATGAATAAGGAGCTAGCCAGTCTAACGAAGCAGAAAAAGACAGCATTGGAAAGTTACAGAGTGATGATAAATACCAAAGCCTACAAAGTGATCTGTAATAGTACCACAGAAAAGTAGTTAGGGCAGCAAAAGCTGAGCGAAAGAAAGAACTGGCTAAGAGAACAAAGAAGGGGTACAAGGAGTTTTAATATGTATTTGAATACAAAGAAGCAGAGAAGCAAATTAGACTCTAGTGGAATGGGTGTGGTAAGTCTTAGAAAACCCAACTGAAGTTGCTGATAGGTACTTCACATTGATCTTTACATGCTAAGATCCGTCATAGTGAGGAGAGGATGTGCAGGCGAGGCTGACATATGAAATTAGTGATTTCGAAATTACAGATGACTATTTATTTGAAAAACTTAAGCCAAAAGGCAAGTAAGGCTCCTAGAATTTATGGCATATACCCAGTAATTTGTGGGGGGGGGGGGGTGGAGATTGTATTGAAACACTGAGATTAATTATCAGGATATCATTGGACTTGGAATTTAGATTGGCGCTGACTCTCTTTAAAAATTACAGCTGTGAATTACAGGCTCCAAAAAAGCAATAAGTGTTTGCCTTTTTATTTATCTAAATGTTATTTTATATTGTACTTTATATGTAGTCTTATAGTTATAGTTACACTGTTTATTTTTATTTTTAATTTAGATAAAGAGTTTTTGTAGTTTACTACTTAATATACGTAAAACAGTTATTTCGTTCGAATCTTGCAGCCATTGTACAGAGTAGTAGGGAATTCAAATTTTTAATTGTGGTAACTAGGTAGCTCTAACGTATAATTATATAGCGTAATACGCATCACTGAATTTAGGATTCTATTAGATAGTGTATGACAATTAATTAATTAAATTTATTGATCTTATTAATTTAAAATATCATGCCCCAGACCAGAGCAGCAAAGCAACGGGCACAAAGTGGCAGGAGTGCTGCGACTCGGGGAAGAATTGAGGGGAGCGATTTTCCAATGCATCACAGCCTAAAAAAATGTGCAACTTGTGAAATGTTTGCCGAACTCTCTGGAACAGAACATGATCTAGCCAAGGAGGATGTCTTTGTGTGTGCCAGGTGCAGAGAGTGTCTAGAAATTAGGCATCAACTCGGCATTCTACTGGGCATCTATGAGAGCTTTTGAGGTGTAGGGTAGATGCCCTTGAAGAAATCAATATGAGGGGCCCGTCAAGCTCTCAGCTGCACACCTCAACGCCAGAGCTCACTCCCGGGCATCAGGCAACAGAGTGGAAATCTCCAAGGCAGAATGCGCTGGTCCCAAAAAAAACTAGTTATTGTTGGTGGCTCTATTGTCAGGGAGACAAGGAATATATTGTGTAAAAAGGATAGATGGAACAGGACCAGGGTATGTCTGCCAGGGGCAAAAGTTGATGACGTTGTAAAGCATATATCATCTTTTAAGGGCACAAAAGGTGATACTGTGATCTCCTACTCTTAATGTCATTGGCACCAATGACATTATGAGTACGAGATCTGCAGATTTACTTAACAAGTACAGGTCAATGTTGCAAAAAAGTCATGAGTCAGGGTTAAATTTGAAAGTGTCTGCAATTCTGCACAGACACGATAGGAGGGAGTACATGATTAGAGCCTTGTCAATCAAATCGGCCCTGGAGGGAATGTGCCAGGCTCAAGGGGTAGAATTTTTTCAGCGTGGTCTGTGCTTGTTAACAGGAGAGACTGCTTCTACAGGGATGAGATACACTTAAATAGAAAAGATACAAGAATATTTGCTGATGCTATTGAGGCAGTGCTAGGTGGGTCGGAAAACTTCTAGCTTGGAGGGATTCTCAGACTAAAAGGTTAAAAGTAGCCGCAGGGAGAGATGAAGGTGATTCTTGCACAACTTCTATTAGAATAAGTAGCCACCTGGAGCGAGGGGTGCTGGGGGTTTCAGGGACTGATGGCAGTCATCGTGAAATAGGTGGGTATATGGGATGTGTCAGGGTAACTAGGAATAGGTGCATGTATACCAATGCTAGAAGTATAGTAAATAAATTTGATGAACTTGAAGTGTTGGTCAAGACATCAAAGGCGGATATTGTTGGGATATCAGAGATGTAGTGTCACATTGATATTAGGAATGGTTTTTATTTTATAGGAGCATTAGCAACTAAGGCCATATTGCTCCGGGATATGCGGTGGTCATTCCCTGACCTTTCCGCATTCTCCGTATTTGGTGGTGACGGGCTCAAACCCCTGTCTAATCAAGAAGCGTGTGCTACGCACTGCTGCTCCTTCCCACCTGGCTACGGAGGCGCCATTATGAATGAAGAATTGGAATTTGAGGAGTACAATGTGTACAGAAAGGATAGGAAGGGAGGAGGTGTCATGCTGTTAATTAAGAAAAACATAAAATCAAAAGAAGTGCATCCAGTTGATATAGATGAACAGTGCACTGTTGAGTCAGTTTGGTCAGACATAAGCAATGCGAAAGCAAAAATAAGAGTAGGAGTGTATTATAGGCCTAATGACTCGAATGAGTACAATGAACAATTGTACAGAGAAATAGAGTGGGCCAGTAAATCAGAATGTCTTATAAAGATTTTAACTTCCCAGATATTGACTGTAGGTTGAACTTGTGGGTTGGTCACTCACACACTAGTAAGACTTTTGTGGATTTATTGGACGATTGTTTTCTGCAGCAGCATGTTCGAGAGGCAACCAGAGAGGGTAATACTGTTGACCCGGTTATCAGCAGTGATCATTTGTGTATTAAGAATTTGCAGATAAAGGAACAATCAGGTGGCAGTGATCACAGTGTACTGATGTGGGATTTACTTAAAGATATAATTACCATCAGGGGTAAAGGAAAGTGTTTTTGCTTCTGTAAAGGTAAGTACAGTGGTCTCAGACAGTTTTTAAATTCTGTACAGTGGGATCAACTGACAATGTTACCAACAGTAAATTCTAAGTGGGAAACATTCAAGGAATTAATCATGGAAGCTACTAAAAGTTTCATACCTATTAAGAAATATTGTTCAAGGCCTAAATGGTTATCAAATGAAGTAATGAGACTCGTGAGAGAGAAGAAAAATGCATGGGATGCATATAAATTATCAAGTGACTCGGAAGCCTATGGCAGATATAAGCTAGTCTGTAATCAGGTCACAAAGGAGGTTAGGCAGGCAAAGGCAGATTACGAGAAATCTTTGGCAAGGGATGCTAAGAAAAACAGCAAGAATTCAGCAAGTCAGTTGGTCCAACTGACATCGATGGTTCGACTGTTGATCCTGCTCAGATAGCAAACAAACTGAATGAGTGTTTTGCATCTTCATTCACACATGAGGAATTATTAAGGTTTGAAATGGCAGAAGGTTAACAAATTGTAGCAGGATACTTAATGATTTTGTAATAACTGAGAGCAAAATGGAGGGGAAATTGTTGAAGTTAAACATAAGAATGGCACCTGGGGTGGATTTTATAGTTATATTAATGGAGACGGCAAAGGAAGACTTCTTATTGACAGGGTGTTGATCGCACTCTACAGCGATCAACACCCTGTCAATAAGAAGCCTATGGCAAATATAAGCTAGTCTGTAATCAGGTCACAAAGAAGGTTAGGCAGGCGAAGGCAGATTACGAGAAATCCTTGGCAAAAGATGCTAAGAAAAACAGCAAGGATTTCTTTACTTATGTAAACTCTAAAAGGAAGGGGATGAATCTGATTGGTCCACTTGATATGGATGGTTCGACTGTTGATGATCCTGCTCAGATAGCTGAAAGTCTGAATGACCATTTTGCATCTACATTCACACATGAGGAGTTATTAAGGTTTGAAAATGGCAGGTTATCAAATTGTAGCGGGGTGCTTAATGATTTTGTAATAACTGAGAGCAAAATGGAGGGGAAATTGTTGAAGTTAAACATAAGAATGGCACCTGGGGTGGATTTTATAGTTATATTAAAGGAGATGGCAAAGGAAGTAAGCAAACCCTTGGCCATAGTTATGAGAGCATCCTTGGACTCAGAGGAGGTTTCCACAGAATGGAGATGTGCAAATGTATCCCTAATTCACAAAGGTGGATCAAAGGGTGATACGAGTAATAACAGACCAGTTAGTTTAACTTCTGTTCCGGGTAAAATAATGGAGTCACTGGTTAAAGATGCGTTGCAGGATCATCTACACAAGTCTCCAGTAATAATTCAGACAAAGCATGGGTTTGTTAAGGGAAAGTCTTGTCTGACAAATTTGATAGGATATTATGATGTGGTTACAAAGGAACTGGATGCAAAAAATAATTTTGATATCATATATTTGGATTTCAGGAAAGCTTTTGACACTGTTGCGCACGGAAGACTATTGTACAAACTGGAGCAGAATGGTATTAAGGGTAAGCTGCTACAATGGATAAAAGGATGGTTGAGTGGGAGAAGACACAGGGTGGAAATCAATGGTTATTGTTTGTTATTTGGTTTTTAGGAGCATTAGCAACTAAGGCCATATTGCTCAGGGATATGCGGTGGTCATTTCCTGACCTTTCCGCATCCTCCATATTTGGTGGTTACGGGCTTGAACCCCGGTTTAATCAAGAAGCGTGTGCTACGCACTGCTGCTCCTTCCCACCAGGCTACGGAGGTGCGGTAACCAATGGGTGCTGCTCTTCATGGACTAATGTTATTAGTGGAGTCCCACAAGGTTCGGTGTTGGGTCCACTGGTGTTTTGTATATTTATCAATGATATTGATGAAGGTATATCAGGCTTAGTGTCGAAGTTTGCAGATGATACAAAGGTTGGCAGGGTTGTTAATGACAGTAATGGCAGTGTGCTACTGCAACAGGATCTAGAAAATTTGGGCAGATGGGCTAAGAAGTGGCAACTGAAGTTTAACCTTGACAAATGCAAAGTACTACATATGGGTAGAAGTAACCGCAGAGAAACGTACCAACTGTGTGATACTACACTTAAGGTGGTAGAAAATGAAAAAGACTTGGGAGTAATTGTGCAGTCAGATATGAAGTTTTCTGAGCAATGCAGACAGGCTGCCAAGGCAGGTCATGGGATTTTGTCAATGATACAAATTTGCATATAGGAATTTTGGTAGCAGGGAAAAGGAGGTGATTGTCCCTCTGTATAAGGCAATGGTCAGGCCATGCCTTGAGTACTGCGTACAGGTCTGGAGGCCTCATTTTAGGAAGGATGTAGTTTTGCTTGACCGTGTACAGAGAAGGGCAACAAGATTGGTGAGGGGAATGAAGGGATCCTCTTACCAAGAGAGGCTTAAGTTCTACAAATTGCAGTGGCTGGAGACTAGGCACCTGCGCAGTGATCTGATTAAGGTGTATAAGGCCTTGAATGGGTTGAGCATGCTGAATTCTGATGGGATCCTTCCACTTGTTCAGATTATGAAACTAAGGGGGCATAAATTCAAATTAAGAAAAGACAGATACAGAATAGATGTGCAGAAATTTGCCATTAGCCAGCGATTGGTTAATTGCTGGAACAAACTTCCATTTGTCGTCATGGAAGTAGATAGGTTAAATAAATTTAAGGAGGAACTGAACAGGCATTTGGAGGGAATGGTGTGATTTTTTTTTTTTTTTTTTTATTTTGGCTGATGCTGCATAAGTTCATACACTTGCTTTCTTGCATCACATGCCACTACTACTACTACTACTACATGCCAACAATACAAAGGTATTTCTAAGACTTTAGTGGCAGGGAGAATCTTAGAGGCAATGATTAAGACTTCTATCAGGGACACTTAGATAGAAATGGCATTCTGAATGGTTTTGTTAAGTGAAAATCCTGTTCAGTTAACCTGGCTACTTTGATACAATTTATTTGGATTTTAGCACGGCTTAGTCTCTCATGAGTGGCTACTGTAAAAGTGCATCATGCTGGGATTACTGGAAAGATCCTAATATAGATTAGGATCTTAGATTAGAAATATAGATCTTAATATAGACTGGCTGCAGGGCAGATGCTGGAGATTAATGGCTATTCTCCAGATTGGTGTAACGTCAGAAGTGGTGTCCCCCAAGGATTGCTTCTTGGACCACTGTTGTTTCTGAATTTCATAAATGAGATCAACAAAGGGATGTGGGGTGAGATGTCAAAATTTGCAGACGATGTAAAGACAGGGCATTAGCATTAGCAAGGGCCCATGATAAAAGAAAGCAATCTAATATAGAATCAGCCAAAAAAAAAAAAAAAAAAACCCTTATTTCAACCCATCCCCTCGCTCCAAATGTTTGTCACGTTCTGCTTTGAATCTATTTAAGCTATCAACTTCTACAATGACAGATGGAGTTTTGTTCCAGCAATTAACCACCCGCTGGCTAAAGGCAAACTTCTGCACATCTATTCTACAACCATCTTTCCTCAATTTGAATTTATGCCCTCTCAGGTGATTATTCTGAGCAAGAGGAAGAATCCGATCAGCATTGAGCATGCTCAAACCATTCAAGGTTTTTATACACCTCAATCAGATCACCTCGCAGGTGCCTAGTCTCCAGACACTGTAATTTGCAAAACTTAAGCCTTTCTTCTATTCACTAATCTTGTTGCCCTTCTCTGTATTCGTTCCAACAGCTCTACATCTTTTCTTAAAATTAGGCCTCCAGACCTGTATACAGTACTCAAGGTGTGGCCTGACCATTGCCTTATACAAGGGGATAATCACCTCCTTATCCCTGCTAGAAAAATTCTTGTATATCATTGACAAGACACCATGAGCTACTCTTGCAGGCCATCTGCACTGCTCAGAAAACCTCATATCTGCCTGCACAGTTACCCCCAGGTCCTTTTCATTCTCTACCACTGTCAGTGTGGTATGACAGAGTTGATACATTACTCAGGGATTACTGCTTCCCATATGTAATACTTTACATTTGTCAATGTTAAACTTCATTTGCCACCTCTCAGACCATCTGCTCAACTTTTCTAGATCCTTGTTGCAGCAGTTTACTGTCATTAGTGTCATTAACAACCCTACCAACCTTCGTATCGTCTGCAAACTTGGACATTAAGCCTGATATACCATCACCAATATAATTTATAAATACAGAAAACAACAATGGACCCAACATTGAACACTGAGGGCCTCCACTAATAACATTAGTCCACGAAGAGCAGTTTTTTTTTTTTTTTTTTTGTATTTGTTGGCACATAGGCTTCTGTGGCCATAATGCACCTCCCAAGGTTTTTGCAGTACTTTGATCCAAGCCCGAGGCGGGAATCGAACCAGCGACCTTTGGGTTGCCAGGCAGGCACTTTACCCACGAAGAGCAGTGTTCATTGATTACCACTCTCTGTCTTCTCCCACTCAACCATCCCTTTATACATAGCAACAATTTGCCTCCAATGCCATACTTCTCCAATTTGTGCAGCAGTCTTCCATGTGCAACAGTATCAAAGCCTTTCTAAGATCCAAATATATGATATCAAAGTTATTCTTTGCATCCAGTTCCTTTGTGACTACATCGTAGTATCCAATCAAATTAGTCAGACAAGACTTCCCCTTAACAAACCCATGCTGTGTTCGAGCTATAACTGAAGTCATGTCTAGATGATCCTGCAATGCTTTTTTAACCAGTGCCTCCATTAATTTCCCTGGAACAGAAGTTAAATTAACAGGTCTGTAATTACCTGTGTCTCCCTTTGATTCTCCTTTGTGGATTGGGGTCACATTTGCACATCTCCAATCCATGGGTACCTCCCCTGAGTCCAGGGAAGCTCTCATAATTATGGCTAATGGTTTGCTTACTTCCTACTTATCGACAGTGGCGGACTGGCCATAAGCTTTACTGGAGAAACCCTGGTGGGCCGGAGGCCGGTGTGATTTTGGCCATAAACCGTAGTATGAGGCCACTATAAATTTTCCCAGGTAAAAATTTTTGACCCAGTCTGCCTCTGTTTATCGATATTGCTTTTTTTTTTCTCTCTGAATCTGCTGTGTCTTCACCAGGACGCTTTCTTTTCACACCTTTTAAGTATTTTACTCATTTTTAGGGAATAAAGCACAATTACAAAACGAGGAGGCACGCTTGATACACATAAACAAAGCTGCGTGCGTGTAGTAACTGAATAAACACCGTAAAGGCAGAAATACACTATTAACGTCTCACATTTTACTAAAGCACATTTCTATGGGTTACTACCATAAAACAATAAAAACAATTTCCAGTTGCGTTTCTGCTTGTGGAATCTGTTATAAACTGGTAGTAAACTCGATCTAATTGCATTTGCGATTATACCGATAGCTGGAACTGTGTTGGTTTTTAAGTTATTATGGTGAAATGTGTTTCCCCTTCACTGATATAAAACACATAAATACATATTCAGAATCTTCTCTTCATTCCTATTGTGTGGCGTTCAGTTGGCGTGATTCCGCATTCGACTGCCATTTCTTGTAAACACAAAGGCAAATCTTGTATAAGCGAATTCGGTTCGTGTTATATAAGATATCGTTCCCCTATTTATAAATCGTGTATGATCGAATTCGTGTAATGTAAACAAGTGTTATACGAGGACTGACTGTATAAGGTAATTGTAAGGCTGCATTTGGAATATTTTGTCCAAGTATGGATACCTCATCTGTAAAAAAGAGCTTCTTAAAAGGGCCCAGATATGGTAATCTGCATTGCGAGATCAGCAAAAATAGTGAACACAACACTAATGTAACACCCTTATTCTTAATTTAGTTTCTTTCCCTCCAACACTTCAGCGTGTTTCTATATATTTTTTTTTTCTTGGCTGGTGCAGAATAAGCTATAGGCTTCCTGGCACCATGTGGCCATTGCTAATACTAATACTATGTGCTGTCCAGTCAAAATATTATGCCCCTTCCCCCCTGTGTTTTAGGCATCAGCCATTCCTCCTCACCTGGTGGTAAATGTGATACTGCAGGTTCATGGCATGTGACCTAAAGGAATTCAAAAAAGAGACGATTGTTGAAGGGTGGCAGTATTACAGAAACAACAAATCCTGTGGGCTGTTCACAGAGTGCCATCATTAAATTGTTCTAAGAATGAATGGCCAATGGATAGAGTAGTAGTTTCCAGGTCAATGGCAGGCACTCACGCCTCATTGGTTGTGGTGAATGTAGGCTGTCCCATCTTGATTTTTTTAAAATGTAAAACATTATATGGTTTTGAAGTTATTAAGTCTAAGTGCTGGTTTGGGCATCTAAATTTATTCATAATTGCCTTGTAAATTTGCCTTGCTAATTAATGTATTTGAAACTATTAGGTACTCTGCAACACCCTTATTCTTAATTTAGATTCTCCCCATCTCTTCATTCTTTCTACGCATACAGTACTGGTTTTTGCTGTATTTGCATCTGGCAAGGCTCTTAATTTAATTTAATTTGCATTTGTAATTTAACTTAATGTTATACATATGCCAATTTTGTCTATATATACTTTTTCTATATATTTCTGTGCCTACGAAACCCACTTACCCATTCAAGGCAGGCAGGGTCAGTAGACTGAACAAAGTTGCATGTTTCTTGAGAAATACCTTTATGGCAACAATGTGATTCCAGATCACTCCACAGACTGCAAAGAAATACATTCAAATTAAAAATATTGATATTAAAGAAAAAAAAATAATTTTGACATAATTTCAGAATATAAATTAGTAGCCCAAGAAAAATGACTTTTTAAGTGCATAGCATTTAAATTACTAGTAAAAAAGAAGGCCTGATGTAGCCCAGTGGTCAGGAGCGAGAGTGCATAGCATGCGTTCCTTTGAGTGGACCAGGGTTCAAGCCCGTGACTACTAAATACGATAAATATTTGTATTGCCGATTTATTGTAAACTCCACTGACTTGGTTGTCGTGCCGGAGTATAAACAGAAAATTTATTTAAATGCTCAAGGAATAATATACTACGAGCATGCAATTTACTAAAGAACTATCAGTGTAGATACAAATACTTCATTCGTAATAGCAAACTACAATAGTAATGTGAATGGCATCAATTTAATTGTATCTCATACTGTGACTACCTTCACAATGAGTTACCATGTATTGCATTTAAATGCATAATTATACATATCACATTATGATAATAATAAATTGCCATTTAAAATCAGTATGACACCATGGCAAGAGGTGTTTTTACAACTTCCCTTTAACTGTTTTGTTGCTGTCAATATATTGGCACAACATTTAATAATAGGCTTGCATTTTTTTAAAAATCAAACTAGGGCTTGATCTCATAATGTGAGTTCGTGTGTCCACACATTATCCCAGGTCAATAACAATCTATTCTTTCTTTGCACTTATATTATTAATGATAGCAAATAAAATAAGGAATGACTATGTAATCATTACATTTCCAGGAAATTTTTCCTTAAAAAATTCTGCTAGTCTAATTTAATTTCATTTTGTTTACTTTTATATTTATCATTTAACAGCCACTAACCTCACTCTTGGCTATTCTTCAGTAGCTGACTACAGTAAAATTAATCATATTTCCTTAAAAGTTTTAATACATACATATATATATATATATATATATATATATATATATATATATGTATTAAAAATATGTATTATTTTTTTCTCTTAAATAGTTTTTCTCTTGGATTCTCACTTTATTGAGTATGTACTTTTCTGAAACAGAAGCACCTCCGTAGCCAGGTGGGAAGGAGCAGCAGTGCGTGGCACACGCTTCTTGATTAGACTGGGGTTCGAGCCCGTCACCACCAAATATGGAGGATGCGGAAAGGTCAGGGAATGACCACCGCATATCCCGGAGCAATATGGCCTTAGTTGCTAATGCTCCTAAAAACCAAATAACAACAACAACAACTGAAACAGAAGTGTCTCCCTTTGGAAAGTAAAAAAAACAAAACCATATTTCTCTGAAAAAACCTATTATATATCCGAAAACCTCTATTACAGATTATATAATTATAAGCTTAATTTAAACACTGTAATAAGCTAACCCTTTTTTTCCCTCCTCCTTTTGCTTTGTGATTCAAAATTAAACATATTCCAATAAGATACTAAAAACATCTGTAACTTTTGGATATGTGACTGCAGTTCTATAAACTATCTGTAGTGGATAGCATGAATGATCCCATTTCTCTTAGCATATTTTGTATCAAATTACAATTTTCAATTTGGATCTTTTTAAACCAAAAGGCAACTAAATGTATTACTTCCTTTTTAGCTCTACCCACTGCACAGTGGAAATTATGTAACATTCTTTTATTATAACTATCTTGTTCTCTCTCTTTTCATTTTTTTTTTTTACTATTACAGATCTGTATTTTATTATAATGAAATTATGCAAAGAACAGAGGTTTCATTTGGGTTTTATAGGTGCACCAATAACGGTTCTGTGGTCCACAACAGACATCCAGCCACTATCTAATTTTCTGCTATACTTTGTTCAGTAATAATTATTAATGGATACTCTGTCAGGATAGGCATAACATTTTAAAGTTATGCATGTTCAACCTTTCTTGTCTTTTTCCCGTGGGGATTATTCCAAGTCATCATGACAAGATTATGTCACGATGTCTTGAGAAGGGATCTAAATGCTGATTGTTTGCTGATTAACCAATTGCAAAATTGGTTGATCAGCAAACAATTTTAATACATAAAAAGAGAGTAATTCTGAAAGAATAAACTTACAGAATTACTCTCTTTTTATGTATGGTTGTTATTATCTTATGTGTGGGCGCCTCCGTAGCCAGGTGGGAAGGAGCAGCAGTGCGTAGCACACGCTTCTTGATTAGACCGGGGTTCGAGCCCGTCACCACCAAATACGGAGGATGCGGAAAGGTCAGGGAATGACCACCGCATATCCCGGAGCAATATGGCCTTAGTTGCTAATGCTCCTAAAAACCAAATAACAAACAAACATTATGTGTAGTTGAGTAAAAAAATCTCAGAACAGTAAATGTTTCCATGTTAGCACCTACAGTGCAGTTTAAGTTGGCATGCATAAATAAATGAAAAAGTTAATACACTACAGAAGCTGAACAGGATTTTCTTATCTTCTTCATCATCCTTCCTTCCTTTCATAGATATAATCCTAATATGTAGTCTGTTCTGATCTCACATTTATCCCATTGTTTAATAGATTCCACCCCCCCTTCTTTTCTTGGATGATGGTGTAATATTTACTTTGGTAATTTTCATATCTCTCTGTTCTAAAGCCTTGCAAAGCAGAGGTTGTCAAATGGAAATTCAGACCTAAATTGCCAATGAAGCTAAGTTGTTCTTAATTAACCGTTTTTCATTAAAATTTTTTTTTCATTTCAATTATAATTTTAGCAATATAAAAGGAGATAATGTGTTGTATAAACTTAGATTGGGGTAGAAGAGACGAGAAGAGGTTTGCAGTATAGGTATTTTTTTAAATCACTTTTCTCCCTATTTATGCCATCCTAAAGAAAGATTACTAGGATCTATAGTACACTAGTACTGCAAATGGTTTTAGAAGCCAAAAGAAACTTGTTTAAATGTGACATGAATTTCTGCAGATTACAATTTTAAAGAAATACATTAAGAGAAGGGCTGTTCCACAGAATAAAGTGAACCACAAGTGGCCACTGATTAGTTTATGCATGTGGGTGTTTTGACAAGTTTAAAAGAAAGAGGTTGAATTATAGATTCCAATTCAAACAGTGCCTACTACAGCATTCACAGAAAATGCACACAACAGTAACTAAATGTCACTGTTCAGTGGAAGTGGAGCGAGTTTTTGAGAAAGGAATCACATTAACCGCTTCTGGAGGATGTACATCTATATATGTTTTTCATGTGTGGGTCTCAGGAGCACATCTGTATAGACATATATGTCTTTAAATGGCATTTCAAAGTATGTTGTAAATATTCCAAAAAAGTGCTGCCATCTCTTATCTATATTTCTGTGTAATTATTGATTGCAGAATGTAAACTAAAGAATTGTAGACAGAATGAAAACAGATTTTAAATTCAGAGGAGCAGGAGATTGCATCTGTCAGCCACTGTTATCCAAATTTGGTTTACAAAAGCCAAAATTCTTTGAAATTCAGATCCAGAAGTCGATGAAATTGAATCAAACAATACATAAATATTGTGTAGTGATAGCACATATCAAAAAACAGTAACGATAAATTTGGTACCATTTTTTTAAATTCTGACTTGAATGAAAACTCTTGGAAGTTGGTAACTGGGTAAAAAAGCTTTAAAAATAAAATGGGATAAAATCATTATATTAAGGAAAACAGAAGTAGATTCATTATATGCTTAATCAAAGTTACTTAGATTTTGTTATTTATAAATTTTTAATATTAAATAAATATATTCTGAAATCTAGTCAGAGAAATCAAGAATTATTCATGAAAATTCCGATTTGATTTTTGAAATAAACCTAATATGAGCAGTCAAGCCAAAATAAGAACAAATTAATATTTAAAAGCATTTCCCATTTTATAAATTTTCAAAAATTTCTAAAGAAACTCTTTTTGTTTATTCTATGTGAACTAAGATAAGATCCAATGTCAATGTACTGAAAAGTACAAACAATCCAAGTCATGTTTTTCAGCAAATCTCAGTTATTTCCACACTCATTGAACATCTAATTATACATGATATAAACCCTCAAAGAATATATCATGATCACTGTGCTAATTTACTCATTTGCAAAAAAAAAATTTCTGACCATAATGTCTCACCCTTCAGTTGCTAGGCACGTGATCATTCATCAAAAGTTCAATATCACACACATGAACATTACTGTTGAAGAATACATGGCATTTATTATATTAAATAATTATTTTTTTGTAAACTGTAAATTACATTGTTTTGTTTTACACTACGATACACATAACTAATGTTTTATTGGATGCTGACAACCAGTCAGGATCCATTCACTCTCCAAACTCGTAGAGCTTTCTCTTCCTCATTTATATCTTTTCTACTTCTGTTCTTGGATCAACTTCCTTTTGAATATCCGACAGAAATTCAAGTCTAGTGCCCACAAGTATATTCTGTCATCTCAGTCTTCAACCCATGCACTGTACTAAGTACCTGTAGGTTCTAATAGCTTCTGTGTTTGGGATTTCCATAAAAATAAATAAATAACCACATACTAATGCAGTGCTAAAATGCATTTATACAAAAATGTCTCATGAGCTAGGAACTTTCTGTTTTCCCATTGGGCCATAACCTTGCTGTTCACAGATTTACTATTTAAAAATATCTTGGAATTTGTTTGTTTGTTTGAGGATTTATTAGGTGCATCAGCATCTATGGCCACAGTGTGCCATCTTCAGGAATACAAAGAACAAAACTCTAACTGTACTCTTAGCAAATTTATATATTTCTATAAGGTAAATAAAGAGAAAAATCAATAATAGCTGCAGTTTGATAAATATTACACAATGGATCTCTCTCATTATTTTAATTGTTAAAATAATTCAATTAAAAAATTCAACCATTCAATCCAGATTTTTCAATTAATTAATGGCTTTTTTTTGTAATTTTGTTTCTTTAATTGATTTGTTTATATAACTGAGCCAAATGTTAGCAGATGTATATCAAGAGTCAGCTAGAAATTAACATGAAATTATACAACTAAAAGAGAATAATCTAATTATAATTATCTATTCTAATACAGTTGCAAAAAATTAATATACAGAACTCATAATAGTCATAACTGCACACAGACATAGAATTTTTGTATGCAGAATTTAACTTACTGTTTTCCAATCAGACCATGATAATATGCAAAGAAGATAATTGAATTTCCAAGAAGAGCTCTATTCAAAAATCCATTCCCAATAGCAAAGCCCTAGAAAAGATGTCACATTTCAAAAAACTGTACATGTCATTAAATTATTTTAGAACTATCGATATTGAAAAGAAGTAAAATTATTTAAAAATAATTAATTTTTAAAGCACAGGCGTGTGTGTGTGTGTGTTAAGCACCAATGCCAGTGTATCCCATCCCTTCTATAGGGATGGGATACACTTAAATAGAAAGGGTGCAAGAATGTTTGCTGATGCTATCGAGGCAGTGTTAGGTGGTTCGTAAAACTGCTAGATTGGGGGGGATACAAGGACTAATAGATTAACAGTAGCCACTGGCAGAGGTGAAAGTGATTCTTGCACTGCTTCTATTGGAATGAGCAGCAGCCTGGAAAATAAGATGCAGGATATTTCAGACTGCTGGGAGTCATTGGGGTACAAGTAAACACATGGGTTGTGTTAGGATAGCTAAGAAAAAGAACAGGTGCATGTATACTTGCATGTACACCAATGCTAGGAGTTTGGTAAATTAATTTGATGAATTTGAGGTATTGTTCAAAGCATCAAAGGTGGATATTGTTGGGATATCAGAGACGTGGTGTCACACAGATATAAGTAATGCAGAACTGGAATTTGGGGAGTACAACGTCTACAGAACGGATAGACAGGATAGGAAGGGAGGAGGGGTTATGCTATTAGTTAAGAAACACATAAAATCCAAGGAAGTGAAGCCAGTCGACATCGCTGAACAGTGCAGTGTCGAGTCAGTTTGGTGTGACATAAGCAATGGGAGATCAAAATTGGGAGTAGGAGTGTGTTATAGGCCTAATGACTCTGATGAGTATAATAAGAAACTGTACAGGGAAATAGAGTGGGCCAGTAAATCAGAGAGTCTTATAATGGGGGATTTTAATTTCCCAGATATTGACTGGAATTTGGGGGGTGGTCACTCACACACTAGCAAGGCTTTTGTGGATTTATTGGATGATTGTTTTCTACATCAGCATGTTCGGGAGGCAACTAGAGGGAGCAATACTCTTGATTTGATTATCAGCAGTGATTCTTCATGCATTAAGAATCTGCAGATACAGGAACCACTAGGTGGCAGTGATCACAGTGTGCTGAAGTGGGATTTACTCAAAGAGGTAACTACCATCAGGGGTAAAGGGAAGGGTTATTGCTTTCGTAAAGGCGACTACGATGGTCTGAGACAGTATTTAAATTCTATACAGTGGGACAAACTGATGTTACCAAAGGCAAACTCAAAATGGGAAGCATTCAAAGAACTCATCTTGGAAGCTACTAGGCTTTACATACCAACTAAGAAATATTGTTCAAGGTTCAGGCCTAAATGGATGTCAGATGAACTAATGAGACATATGGCAGAGAAGAAAAATGCATGGGATACATATAAATTAACATGTGACACAGAAGCCTATGATAGATATAAGTTGATCTGTAACCAAATTACAAAGGAGGTTAGGCAGGTGAAGGCAGATTACAAGAAATCTTTGGCAAGGGATGCAAAGAAAAACAGCAAGGAGTTCTTTACTTATGTAAACTCTAGAAGAAAGGGGATGAATCAGATTGGTCCATTTGATATTGATGGTTCAACTGTTCATGATCCTGCTCAGGTAGCTAACAAACTAAATCAATATTTTGCATCTACATTCACACATGAGGAGTTATTCTGGAAGGGGAATGCCATAGATGAAGTAAACACTGGCAGTGACCTAGATGATCTTGTAATAACTGAGAGTAAAGTGGAGGGGAAATTGTTGAAGATAAATACAAGAAAGGCACTTGGGATTGATGGGATCTATCCAGTTATATTAAAGGAGGCAGCAAAGGAAGTAAGCAATCTATTAGCCATAATTATGAGAGCTTCCTTGGACTCAGGGGAGGTACCCACAGACTGGAGATGTGCAAATGTAACCTCAATTCACAAAGAAGGATCAAAGGCTGACACAAGTAATTATAGACCTGTGAGTTTAACTTCTGTTCCAGGAAAATTAATGGAAGCACTGGTTAAAGAAGCACTGCAGGATCATCTTTACAAGAATTCAGTTATAGCTCAGACACAGCATGGTTTTGTTAAGGGAAGGTCTTGCCTGACCAATTTGATTGGACTATGATGTAGTCAAAAAATAATTAGATGCAGGGAATAACTTTGATATTATATATTTGGATTTTAGAAAGGCTTTTGATACTGTTGCATACGGAAGACTGCTGCACAAATTGGAACAGTGTGGCATTGGTGGCAAATTGTTGCTATGGATAAAGGGATGGTTGAGTGGCAGAAGACAGAGAGTGGTAATTAATGGACACTGCTCATCGTGGACTAATGTTATTAGCAGAGTCCCTCAGGGTTCAGTGTTGGGTCCATTGTTGTTTTCTGTATTTATAAATAATACTGATGATGGTATATCAAGTTTAATGTCCAAGTTTGCAGATGATACAAAGGTTGGCAGGGTTGTTAAGGATGCTACTGACGCTATGCTGCTGCAACAGGATCTGGAAAGGTTGAGCAGATGGGCTGAGAGGTGGCAAATGAAGTTTAACATTGACAAATGCAAAGTACAACATATGAGAAACAGCAACCCTAAAGCAACGTATCAACTCTGTGGTACTACACTGACAGTGGTAGAGAATGAAAAGGACCTGGGGGTAATTGTGCAGGCAGATATGAAGTTCTCTGAGCAGTGCAGACGGGTGCCAAGAGTAGCTCATGGTGTCTTATCAATGATATACAGGAATTTTGCTAGCAGGGATAGGGAGGTGATTATTTCCTTGTATAAGGCAATGGTCAGGCCACACCTTGAGTACTGTATACAGGTCTGGATACCTCATTTCAAGAAGGATGTAGAGCTGCTAGAACGAGTACAGAGAAGGTAACAAGGTTAGTGAACAGAACAAAGGGTTGCTCTTACGAAGAAAGGCTTAAGTTTTGCAAATTACAGTGTCTGGAGACAAGGCACCGGCGAGGTGATCTGATAGAGGTGTACAAAGCCTTGAATGGTTTGAGCATGCTCAATGCTGATGGGATACTGCCTCTTGTTCAGAATAATCACCTGAGAGGGCATAAATTCAAATTGAGGAAAGACAGATGTAGGATAGATGTGTGGAAATTTGCCTTTAGCCAGCGGGTAGTTGGTTGGTGGATCAGACTTCCATTCCTTGTTGTAGAAGCTGATAGGCTAAATAAATTTAAGGCTCAGCTGGACAGGTATTTCGAACGAACGGAGGGGTGAAGTGGAAGGGTTTTCTTTCTTCTTTTTTTTTTTTTGGCTGATGCTGCATAAGCTTGCTTTCTTGCATCATATGCCTCTACTATTGCTAATGCTAATGCAGCTAAAGCTATGAGATATCAGTATATTGTCTGTCATAATGGGTAAACATTTTTGCCCCAGGAACTTTTTCCACCCAATGCAGGGTGGATGGTGAACATAACCACTATGCTACATGCAAGGGCTAAAACACATATAAACAAAATCACCTTGTATAATAACCAGACAACAGGCTCCTGATTATATGCAATTGCATATAATCTATGCATATGCAAATGTATATTGTGGCCATTCAGCATCTATCGGAAGTGCCAGAGCATGCTTTCTAGTTCTTTGGCTAAAAAATATTTATTGTTCATTGGGAAAGGAAATGAACTTCCATTTCAAGTAGAGGCTTCACAAGCTCGCATTCTTAAATACAGCCCAGTCATTTCTGTAGAAGTAAAAAGGTCATTCTCTCCATATAAAGTGATCTGGGATGATAAACATCATAAATTTACAATGGACCAATTTGAGAAATATATTATTGTGTATTGTAACAAAAATTATTCCATGTGTGAGTTTGAAAGGGAAACTTTAAAAAAAAAATCTTTAAAACCTTTCATGAATGGTTTTATTACTTTAACACGCTGAATACAAAGAAACTGTGGTTCAATTAATTGTAATAAACGAATAATAAATGTAAAAACTGTATTGCATATTTGCATGTAATTTGACCAGTTTTTTAATGCATAATCCAATGTCTAATAATAACATAAAGAAATATTATATATTTAAGATAAAATTCCAAAATTATGTCACAATTCTATAATTCTTGCATTCCACCACCTCCCATTTATCCTCACTGCAATCTTCAATTTGAAGGTACACATATTTCATGCTGGGACAATGACTGATTCAACGGTAATCTACTGAGTACAGAGTTTGTCTGATTACCGCTAATACTCTGGTGAGGATTTTCTGTTTATACATATATAAACTACTTGGAGTCACCACCAAATACAGAGGATGCGGAAAGGTCAGGGAATGACCACCGCATATCCCGGAGCAATATGGCCTTAGTTGCTAATGCTCCTAAACAACAAACAACAACCTATATAAACTACTTGGAATCAAGGAATTTGTTTATACTAACTCCCAATTAGAAGAATATAACATTAAATAAATGGTAAAAAAAAAAAAAAAATTTAGTGGCAAACTTAGGTAGTAATAACAAAACTACTAATTTTTTTTTTTTTTTTTGGATATTTTTTCTTAAGTTCCTGATTACATGTCAAACAGTGGCCCAATATAGCTCTGGTTTTTTCTTCAAACACAAGAACCAATTTATGTATAGAATTAATATTTAGACTACTGCATTTAACACAAAGGATTAAGACAGAGTTCTGTAGAAATAAATTTTATGAGAGGTAATCATGATAAAGGAAATTGCACTGACTTGGATACTACCCCAATTGAGAACGTTTTGTTTGTAAGTTTCAGATGATACAACATAATAGTCTTGTTTTTCTTCAAAGCTCATGGTTATTTATCTGAATATATCATAATAATATAATCAGAGGAATCCAGAGAACCATTTTAAAATGTTTCCTTGGATGCCCATTACTGTTTGTTGTTTGTTATTTGGTTTTTAGGAGCATTAGCAACTAAGGCCATATCGCTCCGGGAATATGCAGTGGTCATTTCCTGACATTTCCGCGTCCTCCACATTTGGTGGTCATGGGCTCGAACCCCGGTCTAATCAAAAAGCGTGTGCTATGCACTGCTGCTCCTGCCCACCTGGCTACGGAGGTGCCAGGTGAGCAGGAGCAGCATACTATACATATTTAGTATAGATCCTATACTATATTCCAGAATACCTATGTACATTATACATATTTACCTGTTGAATTGGTCCCTGTTGAGTGCCTATAAATCTATACAGGCAGTAACTAGTACTTATTTATTTAGCTTTATGTCACGCTTTTATTTATTTAATGCCTTTAGCTACATATCTTGGCCTAATAAAAATTGATTCACAGCTTGCTTTTACACAGTTTGGCTTTACTTACTGGTTGATGATACTTGGGTATATAAAAATTAAGGACATAAAAGCATTCTATTAAGATTATGTAAATATGTATCCTATACTACGTTCTGGAGTACATATGCAAATTTGTTTTCCAAGGCCATTTTCATATATGATTCAAGTACTATATTTCATAACATACAAATTGTTTTCAAATCTTCTAGTATGTGCTGCCATATCTTATTTGTATTTTCTACTAATAGTAGACACATTTAATAGATGACACTGTTATTTTCTTGATTATCTTTGGAAATCAAAGGAAGAGATTTCAAATGTTGGCCACTGTTAGCCAATTTGGGTTTAAAAATATCAAAATTCTTGAGAATTCAGATCCAAAAATTGGGAGGTCATAATCCCACTGTATAAGGCAATTGTACAACCATATTTGGAATAATAATAATAATAAAAAAAAAAAAAAAATGCATTGAAAGTCTTGAAAGGATCCAAAGACGGGCAACTGGAATGGTGAGATCAGCAGAAGGACAACCATATGAGAAAAGACTCCAATTATGTGGGCTACAGAGCTTGGCAACAAAGCACCTCAGAGGTGATCTGATTGAGGTTTACAAGGCTCTGAGGGGGATTAGTAAAATGAATGAAGGAGAATTCTGACTGTTATAAAGAATTCTAGAGCTAGGGGTTATAAATTCAAATTATAGAGCCTGGGTTTTAGATTAAACTGTAGGAAGTTTTCTTTTAGCCAGCAAGTCACTGATTGCTGGAATACGTTGCCCTTGCAGGTAGCTGAGGCTGACAGTTTGAATAAATTCAAAGGTCAACTGGATCTGCGTGAGGAGGGAAGCATATAATTTGTGTGTGCGTGCGTTTCTTGCCAGTGCAGCAAAGGCCTTGCACTATATGATGAATACTATTACTAAATACGAACCCTCAGTGGTGAAAATAGAAAGTATTAAATGCACATCTGGTTCACTACCCTCTAGTATCTGGGGAAGAGAGTGACAAAAGTGGATATAATTGTATGGATATCATTTATGTCTTAATAGCACTTCAATCCTCATCAGGATCTTGCCTGTATTTTCTATTCAAGTTGTGTAGAGATTCTTATCATATATATCACTGTCACTGTCATGTGATCTGTTATCCCCCACCAGCCACTTTCTTTTGTTGCTAATCAACTCATGCCACAGACTCAATGCTCTCCTGAAGTTGTTCAGAATCACAGTGAAATCTCAGTGCGTTCAGGTTATTATGCATAGTCAGGAAGGTGTCTCATCAATATTTGCTGTTTCTCTGTATCTAGGGAGGAAGGAGATCACCATTCTGTTATACAAGTCAATGGCTTGAATTGCATTTGGAATATTATGCTCAGTTCTGGAGGCCACATTTAAAGAAAGGCATCGAAATCCTTGAAAGGGCTTGATGAAGTCTGTCTTCACACCCATTCAAGAAGTTCCATGCACCTTGACATAATTTGTCTGGTGAGAATAGCAAAGAGGAAAGACTGCACTTTATATGAGGAAAGACTACAAAGATGTGGTTTACAGAATTTGGAAACTCTCTGGGGAAGCATCATTGGGATATATATAAGGAACTGGAGGAAGTGAACAATATGAATAACAGTGGAATTTTCACACTGAAATGGAACACAGAAATGAGAGGCATAAATATAAACTATTTGAGGAACTAACAGACTGGACTTCAGGAACTCTATATTTGGTCAGTGAGTTATTACTTACTGAAATAAACTGCTTCTCTGGGTAGCTGAGGTTGACAGTCTAACAAATTTAAGAGGTGGCCATATCAGTACCTTCTGGTAATGGGAAGTGTATGGAAGTCAATATACATAAATTTTGTTTTTTTCTGATGGCTACGGTAAAAAATCTGGTTTTTGCATACAGTAAAAAATCTGGTATATGTATCTTTTGGCTTCTATTAATGCTAATAGTTCTTGATGAGAGACTAGTAATTTTAATAATATGAATGCATCAAATAAGGATTATAATTCACAGCTATATAGATTTCAATAATAATTATTAATTACACATAATAAACATCAGATACTGTAATGTAGAATGCAGCATGATGAAAGAACAGACTTTTACTAAAAGAAAGTTATGAATTTTAATATTTGCCATTAGATATATTAATCAAAATCCAGCCAATTAAATAACTGATTAACTTTTGACTGAATGAACAATGCCATTCTATTATTAAATATATTTTCTTAAAATCAATTGGCTTCTGTGGTCAAACATTATATGGACCAAATTTATTAAGAGAGTGAATGGATAAAGTTAACAAAACAAGGAGCTAAATAATATTTATGATGGTCTAACCACATTACAACCAGTGCTTCATAATTCTGTCATCAACAACACATTGACCAAATGCAGATTTCCTGAAGTTCAGTCTATCAGTTTCCCAAAATAGCTTATATTTATGCCCCCTGATTTCTGTGTTCCACTTCAGTATGAAAATTAATATTATAACAAAACTTGAAGCCTACAAGCTAAAAATATTTATGTATCTATATGAATGATACTGTAACTCAACAAATGAAAACTTGAGGTTACCTTGAAATTAATTGGAGCAGTTCCAGTAAGAACTCTGACTGACAATGTAGGAACATAAATACCACCATAGCTTTCTCCAGAAATATAGAAATCATTTTTTTTGAACTGAGGAAATTTTTTGAAAAAGTGCTGTAAAGCTAAATAGTTGTCTTCTGATACCTGGTCATCATCAGTATTATACTTGCCACTTGAAGAGTATGAAAAGCCAACCCCAGCTGGTGCTTCAAGGAAAATTACATTGGCAATCTATAAAAATAATATAAATAAAAGTAAGACACACTAAACATTTAAGTTTTCATACTTAATGTTATTTTTTTAATAATATTAAAACAATTTATACCTAGGTAAACTAAAGATCACTAATTTTATTAATATTATTTTTATTACAATTAATATAATTAAAAATTGTAAAAAAAAAAAAAACAACTAAAATATAATAAATACATTTAAGTACACTTTACTACTATGATGTGTCCTTTTGAAGACAGACCACCAATTATTGCTCTAAAATTAGAGAGGCCAATAACTGAAGTGGAACCAAGGAATGTACTGCACTATACACACAGGTACAAAATTAAATGACCCTCCCTTTTTTTCAGTGGTTTGGCATGCAGTTATATCATGAAGTGGAAACTGATGAAATAATGAGCACTTAAATTTGCATGGACTGTAATCTGCCTTTAATTTCTTTAAGAATTACAGACTTCCTGTTGCACTTCCTCACACGTGAGACTGATGGTATTGTAAGGGCAATAATTCACCAATTCCCTATTTTTTGTCTTCTTTGCTCACTGTCATATGGAAGAAATTATAATTACATCTGTGTAGTATTGAAACATCTGACAACAGTTTTGCATAGTTCCTATAA
This sequence comes from Mastigoproctus giganteus, assembly GCF_048544385.1. NCBI lineage: Eukaryota > Metazoa > Arthropoda > Arachnida > Uropygi > Thelyphonidae > Mastigoproctus > Mastigoproctus giganteus. The sequence continues at coordinate 35,703,680 of NC_143583.1, read as the reverse complement.
GTCAGATATAGTTTTCTGAGCAGTGCAGACAGTCTGCCAGAGGGGTCTCGTCAATGATATACAGGAATTTTGCGAGAAGGGATAAGGAGATGACTATCCCCTTGTATAAGGCAATGGTCAGGCCACACCTTGAGTACTGCGTACAGGTCTGGAAGCTTCATTTTAGGAAGGATATAGAGTTGCTAGAACGAGTACAGAGAAGGGCAACAAGACTGGTGGGGGAGGGCACGAAGGGGACACTTACAAAGAAAGGCTTAAGTTCTGCAAATTGCAGTGTCTGGAGACAAAGTGCCTGCGAGGCGATTTGATTGAGGTGTATAAAGCCTTGAATAGATTGAGCAGGCTCAATCCTGATGGGATTCTTCCTCTTGCTCAGATTACAAACCTGAAGGGGCATAAACTGAAATTGAGGAAAGGCAGTTGTTGAATAGATGTGTGGAAATTTGACTTTAGCTAGTGGGTAGTTGATTGCTGGAACAAACTTCCATCTGTCATTGTGGAAGTTGATAACTTAAATAAATTTAAGGCAGAGCTAGAAAAACATTTGGAATGAATAGATGGGTAACATGGAAGGGATTTTTTTTTTTTTTTTTTTTTTTTGGCTGATGCTGTATAAGCTTGCTTTCTTGCATCATATGCCTCTACTAATGCTAAAAAATGACAAATATGTACATGATATTACCGATGAATACTGGAATGATGCTCGAGTCCATTTTAAAAACCAATAGATAACAATAGTAAATCTCTTATTATCATTATAGTGTGGCATTAGAGGCAAGTTACTGCTATGAAGGATGGTTGAGTGGAAGAAGACAAAGAGTGGTTATCAATTGGTAATGCTCTTCTTGGATTATTGTTATAGTGGCCACTGTTGTTTTCTATATTTGTTAATGGTGTTGATGAAGGCATATCATCTTAATGTCTAAGTTTGCAGATGATATAACAGTTTGCAGGATAGTGCAGTGTTAATGACACTGCACTATCCTGCAAATTTGATTAATGACAGTAATCAGGGTATGCCATTGCGACCAGATCTAGAAAAATTAGACAGATGGGATGAGAAATTGCAAGAAAATTTTAACACTGGGATATGCAAGGTAATTCATATGGGTAGCAGTAATCCCAGAATAATATACCAACTGTGTGGTACCACACTGAGGATGAAGGATGAAAAAGACCTGCAGGTAATTGTGTGCAGTCAGATATGAAGTTCTCTGAGTAATGCAGACAGGCTGTCAGGACAGTTGATGAGGTTTCATCAATGATATACAGGAATTTTGCTAGTAGGGATAAGAAAGTGATTATTCTACTGTATAAGGCAATATACAATGAGTACAGCATACAGGTCTATAGGCATTAGTTTAGGAAAGACATGGACCTGGAACAGATGCAGAGAAGGGCAATAGGATTAGTGAAGGGAACAAAAGGGTGCACTTGCCAGGAAAGGCTTTAGTTCTACAAATTGCAGTGTATGGAGACTAGGCACCTGTAAGGAGACATGAGTGAGGTGTTTAAGGCTCCGAATGGATTGAGTACACTCAATGTTGATGGCATCTTCCCTCTTGTTCAGACTACGTATGAGGGAGAATAGAATCAAATTGAGGAAGGATGGTTGCATGACAGATGTGCGAAAATTTGCCCTTGGCCAGAAGGTAGTGGATTGTTGAAACAAACTTCCATCTGTGTTGTGGAAGTGGGTAGTTGAATAAATTCAAAGAACAAGCAGACAAACTGTTAGAGAGGATGGACAGGTGATATAGGAAGTTTTTTTTTTTGGCTGATGCAGTATAAGCTTGCTTTCTTGTTTCATGTGCCACTACTAATACGTTTGCAATGCATCATGAATTGGTTTACACGAGAAAGAAAAAAAAAAATCTTGGGGAAAAAACCACATTTCAATTGGCTGAGCCCAGAGTGAACAAGCTAACAGACATTTCTTTGATCAGAAATGGAAATCAAAACCAGACTGTTAAATATGTGAAAGGGCACCAAAGCACTGCACTATCCACAAAAAGACTAAGGAGACATTTATTAAAAGTTACAAAGATATTTCTACATTTGGGTAATAGCAATTTTGTATTATCTTATTACTTAGAAAGCAAACTTAAGGTATTTGATAATTAAAAAATGACAACAGCAATTGTATAAACTGACATGAAGTTGCCTCAACATTTAATGTTTAATAAATAAATAATAAATAAAAATAATAAATGCCCACAAGGTTTAATAAATTAATTTAATAAATTTATTAAAATAGTAAATAAATTTCTGAAATAAGGTTAATCTTAGCAACCGAAAACTTAAAAACAGCTTATTACTTACTCTATTCCATGCGTATGGATTCTTATAAAGTGCAGAACCATTTGAATTAACATGAAATGGGCCCAGTTCACTAAGAAACCCATCTAAGGAACTACAACCAGGCCCGCCATTCATCCATAGAACCACTGGATCAGTGGATGGGGAATTCTGACTTTCGACAAACCTAATTAAACAAAATAAATATCACGTGCAATAACAAGACAGTACACACACACACATATATATATATATACAAATATATATATATATATATATATATATATATATATATAATATATATATATATATATAATATATATATATATATCATACATAAATAAATAAAATAAAGCAAAAGATTAAAAAAAAAAAAAAACAGGCAGTAACAAACTGAGATTACCATGATGTGCTCCTATGGTTCTGGGAGCTAGAGAACCAAGGAAAAGAGAATAAAAAAAAAAGGTTAAAACTGCAAAGTAACCTAAATATTTATGGTAAGTAATCAAATCTATGGCATTATGGAAGTTTGTCAGAAGGCTATAAGATTCTCTTGCTGTTCGAGAAGATCAAAGATTAGTGACAAAATGATAATCGGCAATGACAAACTTGAAAGAACTTCTCAGTCTCTCAGTTCTCACGCTGACATATTCCATTCCCTTAACAACTTTTACAGCTTTCACAGTAGATTTCCATGCTTCTAAACAATCTTAATGCAAGCACTTTCATCCAATTATACAAAGCTTGGAGAACTGTCTTGTCCTCTCATATGTTTTTGTCGCCAGAAGGATTTAAACCCTACCCAATTAATGCAATGGTCTATTGATCATTGCCAAACAAACTGTCCTAGTATTACACTACATTCAAACAAAGGGCATTACCAAAAGATTATCAATCATTTATTCTGATGAGGAACCAGTAATTCTTGAAAAGAATTTCAGAAGTGCCACACATCTTTTAAAGGAATAACAGATTAACCTTGGGATTTTGCTATTTGTTAGAAAGTAGTGCAATACTATGGTTACACATTCCATTAACTAGCCAGTTTAAATCCTGGTTAGCACAAAAACACATGAAGGGACAAGACTATTCCCCTTTTAGGCTAAAAAGCATTAGCTATTTTATAATTTTGAAGTCCATCGTTTAAACTTAAGCTTTGTATATTTAATTTTAAAAAAATAAGGTGGCTCTTTACTTACAGTTTTATATTTTTATTGCATAAAATAAATAGAATACTGAAAAGCACATATCAAAAAATTTAGATTACTTAAAGATTCCATACACCTTTGCCCGTGGAGGGGAGGGAGAGGTTTTCTCTTTGAATTTTAGCTTTTCAGTCTGCCTGCACAGCATGAAAATCAACTTGTGGACACATTTCTACAGACAAATGCATTTTGGATATGAGTGATAAGTTCATATCCATATTATTTTCACACAGGAAATTAAAAAAAAAAAAAAAAACACAATTTGAAAAAAATAATAATTATAAAGTGTAATATAAAGCTATAAACACAAGCCTATTTGTTAGGATAGCTTTCTGTCATTCTTATTTCATTACGGTAAATGTGAATCCAACATTTCTTAAAGGCATCTTTAAAGTATTATCCTTTTTTAATCATGCTAACAGGCTCACCTGATATTTAATTCCGCGCGCGTGCGTGTGTGTTGTGCCTTAGGGTAGCACATTACATCCACATTTAAGGGTTCAATCAAAAAGATTATGAGGCTATACTAACTGGCCAAAAGGGTTAAGAGACTATACTAATCAAATTAAAATTTATTAAGTGAGAGGAGTATCCTCAAAAATGATGTTTGGAAACTACTGGACTACTGCAACCAGTCCAGCACCAGTGAACCGCATTCCACACATGTAAACTATACTGAAATTATTAACTGACTGGGCCACCAAAGTACTGTGAAGTGTTTTTTGGCAAATTCTCAAACCAGACGACATTGATCCTGTCCCAAGGGCACAATACACTGTCCTATAAGAAGAGGGTATCTTCACCTGGCTAGGGCAGCATCACTGTTGCTCTAATCAAGTGGTTCCTAAACTGTGTGCCCTGAAGAACACTGTGGAACTTTGGTGTGCCACAACATCCTACAAGTGTGCTGTGAGAATGGGAAAAGCTCCATTGAGTTCAATGATAATCACTCTTCAGGTGTGTTGAAATATAGTATATTTTAACTCGAAGTGTGACTTGAGTGACAAAAGTTTAGGTTTGTTTGTTTGTTTGGTTTTTAGGAGCATTAGCAACTAAGGCCATATAGCTCTGGTCATTCCCTTGACCTTTCCACATCCTCCGTATTTGGTGGTGACGGGCTCGAACCTTGGTCTAATCAAGAGGCGTGTGCTACGCACTGCTGCTCCTTCCCACCTGCTATGGAGGCGGCCTCAACAAAAGTTTAGGAACCACTGCTTTAGCCAGATGAAGATGAAGCAGCATCAGTGATGAGTATATTTATTCACTGATCATGTTTAAATATACAGAAATTATCAGTCTTATGTTTTATGTATATCAAGTTCCCTAAACATTTCCAGAGTGCTATGCCATGGTTTCTGGTTTATAGCATCTCATAAATGATATATATTTATACTACACATGAATTATATCAACAGCATAATGCAACAGAAATCACAATCCACACAGAAGCATTAAGGGACTACTCCCGAATTAAGCAATGTTAAGGGGGGGTCAGACAATGTTAATAATGAATTGCCAAGAGGTGACAAATATTATGCAACAGATTTAACAGATCCATTTTTTATAAAAATTAATGCTACTTAAATTGGAGTATTTTGTTATATATTGGGAGCTGAAAGATTGCATCTGTAATTTGTGAATGGTTCGTAAAAGATATGATTGACATATCTTTTAGGGATCATTCAATTTCTTTCAGGTTTTAATTTTTTTTTATCAAAAAGAATTTAAAAAATCTTTCATAGTCAGAGTGAAACACTATCTTGCAACAGGACAAACATGCATATTAAGCTACTGTGCCACTGTTACTCATGTGAAAGTATAGGCAAAACATTACTACTCCCACATACTTGTGAAACAATATGCATTTTCTCAAATATATGCACTGGAAAAAATGTACTGTTTCACAATACCAAAAGTTATTTTTCAGCATTTTTGCTTTGTTCATTCATGTACTTCATACAGTTTTTTTTCCTCACAAGTATCAATGTTCTGTAACAAATGGGCAGCTTTCAGATTTGTCATCTAACCATCTTCATACATAACCAAGCACCAACCTAGGACTACAATTAGGACAACAACCTAAGATGTCTGTGTATACTTTCACTACAGAAAGGCCAGCTAGCTATGCTACTGTGTTGCTACAGTACACAGTATTTTATCATTTTTAATCATTAAATTTTAATAATTAAAAACTCATTTAAATATTTAAATATGTTTTATAGTAGCATAGTAGCATCTTATGCCTTTATTCCATTTAAAACCAACACCATATGCGATGCTACTATTCATGTATAAATAATTTGCAGATAAAGGAACCACTAGGTGGCAGTGATCACAGTGTACTGATGTGGGATTTACTTAAAATTATAATTACCATCAGGAGTAAAGGGAAGGGACTTTGCTTCTGTAAAGGTGACTACAGTGGTCTCAAACAGTTTTTAAATTCTGTACAGTGGAACCAACTGATGATGCCACCAACAGCAAATTCTAAGTGGGAAGCATTCAAGGAACTAATTGTGGAAGCTACAAAGCTTTTCATACTGATTAAGAAATATTGTTCAAGGTTTAGGCCTAAATGGAGGTCAGATGAACTAATGAGACTCGTGGCAGAGAAGAAAACTGCATGGGACGCATATAAATTATCAGGTAACACAGAAGCCTACGGCAGATATAAGCTAGTCCAGTGGTTTTCAACCAGGGTGCCATGTAATTTGGGTTTAAGTTACTTAAACTTATTATTTTTTAATTTATATGTTTATTTCATTATAAAAAGTTGTACAGTATCTTTAATTTTGTGGTGATTTATAATTGATGTTTACTTAGCACCTCTATATAAAGAATAAAATTATATACTGTATATATATATATAATTTGTATTATGAAATGTAATTTTTATAATTATATTATTGTAATAAATATCATATAACATATATATTTTTAATATTATATATATATATACAGAGAGAGAGAGAGAGAGAGAGAGAGAGAGAATCGGATCTAACAGGCAGAAAATTGAGTAGGGGTGCCACAAAATAAAATAAATTACTTAGGGGGGCCATTATTAAAAAAAGGTTGAAAACCACTGAGGTAGTTTGTAATCAAGCCACAAAAGAGGTTAGGCAAGCAAAGGCAGATTACAAGAAATCTTTGGCAAAGGATGCTAAGAAAAACAACAAGGACTTCTTTACTTATATAAACTCTAGAAAGAAGGGAATGAATCAGATTGGTCCAATTGATATCGATGGTTCAACTGTTGATGATCCTGCTCAGATAGCTGATAATCTGAATGAGTATTTTGCATCTATTCACACATGAGGAATTATTAAGGGAGGAAAATGCCAGACGTTTATCAAACTGTAACAGAGTGCTTAATGATTTTATAACTGAGAGCAAAGTGGAGGAGAAATTGTTGAAGTTAAACATAAAAAAGGCACCTAGGGTGGATGGGATCTATCCAGTTATATTAAAGGAGATGGCAAAGGAAGTAAGCAAACCCTTAGCCATAATTATGAGAGCATCCTTGAACTCAGGGAAAGTCCCCACGGTGTGGAGATGTGCAAATGTATCCCCAATTCACAAAGGGGGACCTAAAGATGACACGAGTAATTACAGACCAATTAGTTTAACTTCTGTTCTGGGGAAAATAATGGAATCACTTGTTAAAGATGCATTGCAAGATCATCTAGATAAGACTGCAGTAATAATTCAGACACAGCATTGGTTTATTAAGGGAAAGTCTTGTCTGACAAATCTGATTGGATACTATGATGTGATTACAAAGGAACTGGATGAAAATAATTTTGATATCATATATTTGGATTTCAGGAAAGCTTTTGACACTGTTGTGCATGGAAGACTACTGTACAAACTGGAGCACTGTGGTATTAAGGGCAAGTTGCTACAATGGATAGAAGGATGGTTGAATGGGAGAAGACAGAAAGTGGTAATCAATGGACACCGCTCTTCATGAACTATGTTGTTGTTGTTGTTATTTGGTTTTTAGGAGCATTAGCAACTAAGGCCATATTGCTCCGGGAATATGCGGTGGTCATTCCCTGACCTTTCCGCATCCTCCATATTTGGTGGTGACGAGCTCGAACCCCGGTATAATCAAGAAGCATGTGCTATGCACTGCTGCTCCTTTCCACCTGGCTATGGAAGCACCCTTCATGGACTAATGTTATTAGTGGAGTCCCCCCAAGGTTCGGTGTTGGGCCCACTGTTGTTTTTTCTATTTATCAATGATATTGATGACGGTATATCAGGCTTAATATTGAAGTTTGCAGATGACACAAAGGTTGGCACGGTTGTTAATGACAGTAATGGCAGTGTGCCACTGCAACAGGATCTAGATAATTTGGACAGATGAGCTAAGAAGTGGCAACTGAAGTTTAACATTGACAAATGCAAAGTACTGCACATGGGTAGAAGTAACCACAGAGAAGCATACCAACTGTGTGGTACTGCACTTAGAGTGGTAGAAAAAAAAAGATTTAGGAGTAATTGTGCAGTCAGATATGAAGTTTTCTGAGCAATGCAAGACAGGCTGCAAAAGCAGGTCATGGGGTATTGTCAATGATATACAAGAATTTGCTAATAGGGAAAATGAAGTGATTATCCATTTGTATAAGGCAATGGTCAGGCCATGTCTTGAGTACTGCGTACAGGTCTGGAAGCCTCATTTTAGGAAGGATGTAGAGTTGCTTGAGCATGTACAGAGAAGGGCAACAAGATTTGTAAGGGGTATGATGGGATCCTCTTACCAAGAAAGGCTTAAGTTCTGCAAATTGCAGCAGCCGCAGACTAGGCACCTGCGAGGTGATCTGATTGAGGTGTATAAGGCCTTGAATGGGTTGAGTATGCTGAATTCTGATGGGATTGTTCCGCTTGCTCAAATTATGAACCCAAGGTGGCATTAATTCAAATTGAGGAAAAACAGTTGTAGAATATATGTGAGGAAATTTGTCTTTAGCCAGCAGGTGGTTAATTGCTGGAACAAACTTCCATCTGTCATTGTGGAAGTTGATAGCTTAAACAAATTCAAGGAGGAACTGGACAAACTTTTGGAGGGAATGGATGTATGAAATTGTTTTTTTTTTGCTTTCTTGCATCACATGCCTCCAGTACTATTACTATTATTACTAAGGAATTGCACAAGACAATCATAATTTTCAGAAGAGGGCTGTAAAAAAAAATATCGGAATGAATGCTTCCAACCATTCTTTGTACAGCAACAAATAAGAAAAAAATGGTTGTAGCATAAGGTGATCTCAAAACTGTAACGTTTTAGTTAAATTCTTGATTTTTGTTTTTAGCAATTTTTTACAGGTTTCATGAGAGCAGTCTTAATAATATGATCTTAATTTGATTCTTTCACAAGTTTTCTTAAATCTTTTTTTAAAAATACTTCAATGTTTAAATTTAAAAATGTTCTTTTCTTCTAAAGGCTAATGCACAAAACTTTGCAGCTATGCATATTTTAAAAGGCAAATGTTTCAAATAATGCAAGAGAACAAAGATACCACTCTTACATAAAGTAGGTACAACTAGACACTAGTCACATCTGGTTATTTTTTATCCTATAAATTGACCTTTCTTAAAATTTTAACAGAATTGAGTGATAAGTGAGACAAAAGATTTTTTGAAAGGCAGTGTAAGTTACTACTGGATGAACACTAGTTTACAGTACAAAAGAGCTAAAAAATTGGAGGTAATTTTCACCCACATACCTAGTTATAGGTTTATTACAATGATGCTTTTACCTTAATTTTAAATGCAACTATGAATGATAGGTACAGAAAATAAACTGTCTAATTTGAGTTTGTCCAATAAAACTTTAGTTATTGAGTTTAAAAATCATCTAGAATTTTAATTTGTTCTCAATTAACTTACTGGTAAAAACCTTACTATTTTTTTTTTTTTTTTTTTTTTTAACTTACTGGTAACTTGCACGGAGGAGGTGCACACTGGTTTCTAATTCATAGCTCTTTTGCATTGTAAACTACTCTGTTCAACCAAATACATTTTCACAGTACATTTCACAGTAAATGCAAAGTGTATTAAGGTGGTAGAAAATGAAAAAGACCTGGGAGTAATTGTGCAGTCAGATATGAAGTTTTCTGAGCAATGCAGACAGGCTGCCCGGGCAGGTCATGGGGTTTTGTCAATGATATATAGGAATTTTGCTAGCAGGGAAAAGGAGGTGATTATCCCTCTGTATAAGGCAATGGTCAGGCCACACCTTGAGTACTGCGTACAGGTCTGGAGGCCTCATTTTAGGAAGGATGTAGATTTACTTGAGCGTGTACAGAGAAGGGCAACAAGATTGGTGAGGGGAATGAAGGGATCCTCTTACCAAGAGAGGCTTAAGTTCTGCAAATTGCAGTGGCTGGAGACTAGGCACCTGCGCGGTGATCTGATTGAGGTGTATAAGGCCTTGAATGAGTTGAGCACGCTGAATTCTGATGGGATCCTTCCACTTGTTCAGATTACGAACCTAAGGGGGCATAAATTCAAATTAAGAAAAGACAGATGTAGATTAGCTGTGTGGAAATTTGCCTTTAGCCAGGGGGTGGTTAATTGCTGGAACAAACTTCCATCTGTCGTTGTGGAAGTTGATAGGTTGAATAAATTTAAGGAGGAACTGGACAGGCATTTGGAGGGAATGGTGTGATTTTTTTTTTTGGCTGATGCTGCATAAGCTCATACACTTGCTTTCTTGCATCAAATGCCACTGCTACTACTACTACTATTTCAAGAAAAGTTTTCTACAGTTTCTCTATTAAGAATATGAGAACTCCCTATTAAAAATAGTCATTTTGGTTCATTTTTAATAATGAACTCTCAATTGCAACTATGTGGTATTGGTGACTAGTGTAGAGGTTAATTTAGCCTGCTGGAAGGCCAGCAAAAATTGTGCCTAGGCATGTGTGTATGTGGGGGATGGGGAGGTCATTATGCCTCTTTTCAGTAGTCTTGAATTCTTAATAGTAAAATCTAAGGGAAAATTCTTATTTGAAAGGATTGGATTTTTGAGCAATAGCTGGATGGTAAAATTGATTTTATATTTAAAAAAGTAGATTAAAATGATCACCATGTAACTGCCAATGAATTAAGTGGTAAGAGAAAATGATAATAGGAATATTTAAATTTTTTTATACAGCAATAAGTATTCTTTTTAATATTTAAAGTTCTCTAAATTTATCAATTTATATTACATTATTTACCAATAATGTAAATATTTTTCCTTAGAAGCATTCAGATAACCAGAATAATGTCTAAAGTTTGGTTTGTAAGGAAGCCCTGGGAGATCAAATACTTCATCTGGGTTTGCTAAAATACTGGCAGAAACAGCTAAAAGAACTATTAAAGATGCCCACATTTTCAGCTCTGAAATAAATAGAAAAACAGTAACTGAATTAAAACTGAAAAAAGTAACTGAATATTTCTAATTTAATTAATTAAATTGAAATAAATTTAAGCAGTGAAATGAAGTTAAAAATAATATCAAGATAGTATAATAATATAATCTGATGCCTAAAAGGAGACAATAGTTCTTTGTTCTTAATGTCTGACATAAATATCTCTAACATCAAGGGGAACAGCTGGAATGCTCCATATTCCAGCTCATTTTTCTAATAGTAGAAGGTGTTATTAAACTGAAAATAAACTTGGTTAACAAATAAGTCAACGAGATCCATGATATTAGTAACAATAAGGAGCATGGGGATAGCCTTTGCACGTACTGGTTGGGGACTTTTGCCAAACAGGTTCTGTCACCTTCTAGAGATATAGGGATATATGGCATTTACATCAATGATTGTCAGGATTTTCCTTCCCTTCCCCCCCCCCCTCTTCCAGTATGTCGATAAGTGATTTTTAGTCTCTGGAGGAGGTTGCACATGTATGTGTTTGTATGTGGGTTCATAGTAATACCTGTAGCAACCAGAGAGAGACCCCTCCCAAAGGTTTCTCTCTTCTCCCCCTACTAATTATAGGGCATACTAGGCCCATCTTTAGGCAGGGATAACCTTTGGGAATTTTACAACCTCAGCCAACTCCACCCTGATATTTGTTGCAAATGAGAAATAGACCAGGACAACTCAATATCATTTCTAGATGTCTGTATACACAACACTAACCCAATCATTTATATATAGCAAAGAATGCTTTTTCCATTTAATCATTTATTTATCTTAAGTGGTGGCCTTCAAATTCAAATTAACAAGATCAACAGCAACAACCCCAATTGACATGAAATGGTTTACTATGTTATTATTCCTACAGTACTAAGACAAGCAGGGAAACTATGCTGCTTGCCTTGGCACAGTTTTCAGCAATGGAAATCCTAAAAAGTTCACAGAGAATTACCAACAAAACCATAATTAATTTGCAGACATCTGTCCTTACCCAAGTGAGAGTACACATGAATCATCGAAGAATTTTGAGCTCATGGGAACAGATAAGTTTATTAGAAAATTTTACCATCTTTTTTTGATTAATTAATATATTAATTTGTTTTTGACAAATAGTTTAAGAGTCTTAGTCATGTTCGTTAGCTTATTTTTAAATTTAGCTAGTGATTTTGTAAATTATGACTTATCATTTGTACCGCTATGTACTGGTGTTGTGTGAATATCATAACCTGTAACCAGTAGGGTTCAATTGTGATAAATAAGTAGTTTGAAGGTTCTAATCACTTGTTAGGCATATATTTTTTTATTTTTAGCTATGAAATTTTACTTTTTAATAAGTAAATAACTAAGTTAAAACTGAGATTGTATTGGTATGGCATAACACATATCACTGCATTTAGGAATCTATTAGCTCAGTCAAGTAATCAATTAAAAAGATTAATTTTCATTGTTGACCAACTGAAAATTGTATTTAAACAGAAATCATGCCCCAGACTAGAGCAGCAAAGCAACGAGTACAAAGTAGCAGGAGTGCTGTGACTCAGGAGAGTAATTACAGACTTGTTAGCTTAACATTCACTTGGTCATCGAGCAACACAGCGGCAACCCCCAAGGCAGAATGCGCTGGTCCCAAAGGAACTAGTAGTTGTTGGTGACTCTATTGTCAGGGAAACAGGAAACATGCTTTGTAAAAAGGATAGGTGGAACAGGACCAGGGTATGTCTGCCAGGGGCAAAGGTTGATGACGTTGTAGAGCGGATATCATCTTTTAAGGGCACAAAAGGTGATATAGTTGTACACGTTGGCACTAATGATATTAAGAGTAGGAGACCGGGGGAATTACTTAACAAGTACAGATAACTGATGAAAATAAGCCGTGAATTAGGGTTGAATTTGAGTGTCTGCAATTCTGCCCAGACACGATAGGAGGGAGTATATGATGAGAGCCCTGTCGATCAATTCGGCCCTGGAAAAGTTGTGCAGGGCTCAAGGGGTAGAATTTTTTTCAGCATGGTCTGTACTTGTTAACAGGAGAGACTGCTTCTACAGGGAGAGATACACTTAAATAGAAAGGGTGCAAGAATGTTCGCTGATGCTATCGAGGCAGTGTTAGGTGGGTCGGAAAACTGCTAGATTGGGGGGGATACAAGGACTAATAGATTAACAGTAGCCATTGGCAGAGGAGAAAGTGATTCTTGCACTGCTTCTATTGGAATGAACAGCAGCCTGTAAAATAAGATGCAGGATATTTCAGAGACTGCTGGGAATCATGGGGGTACAAGTAAACACATGGGTTGTGTTAGGGTGCCTAAGAGGAAGAGCAGGTGCATGTATACTTGCGTGTACACCAATGCTAGGAGTTTAGTGAATAAATTTGATGAATTTGAGGTATTGCTCAAAACATCAAAGGCAGATATTGTTGGGATTTCAGAGACGTGGTGTCACACAGATATAAGGAATGCAGAACTGGAATTTGGGGAGTACAATGTCTACAGAAAGGATAGACAGGATAGGAAGGGAGGAGGGGTTATGCTATTAGTTAAGAAACACATAAAATCCAAGGAAGTGAAGCAAGTCGGCATCGCTGGACAGTGCAGGGTCGAGTCAGTTTGGTGTGACATAAGCATTGGGAGATCAAAATTGAGAGTAGGAGTGTGCTATAGGCCTAATGACTCTGATGAGTATAATAAGAAACTGTACAGAGAAATAGAGTGGGCCAGTAAATCAGAGAGTCTTATAATCGGGGATTTTAATTTCCCAGATATCGCCTGGAATTTGGGGGCTGGTCACTCACACACTAGCAAGGCTTTTGTGGATTTATTGGATGATTGTTTTCTACATCAGCATGTTCGGGAGGCAACTAGAGGGAGTAATACTCTTGATTTGATTATCAGTAGTGATTCTTCATGCATTAAGAATCTACAGATAAATGAACCACTAGGTGGCAGTGATCACAGTGTTCTGAATTGGGATTTACTCAAAGAGGTAACTACCGTTAGGGGTAAAGGGAAGGGGTATTGCTTTCGTAAAGGCGACTACGATGGACTCAGACAGTATTTAAATTCTATACAGTGGGTTCAATTGATGATGTTACCAACAGCAAATTCAAAATGGGAAGCATTCAAAGAACTTATCTTGGAAGCTACTAGGCTTTACATACCAACTAAGAAATATTGTTCAAGGTTTAGGCCTAAATGGATGTCAGATGAACTAATGAGGCATATGGCAGAGAAGAAAAATGCATGGGATACATACAAATTAACACGTGACACAGAAGCCTATGATAGATACAAGTTGATCTGTAACCAAGTTACAAAGGAGGTTAGGCTGTTGTTGTTGTTGTTATTTGGTTTTTAGGAGCATTAGCAACTAAGGCCATATTACTCCGGGATATGCGGTGGTAATTCCCTGACCTTTCCGCATCCTCCGTATTTGGTGGTGACGGGCTCGAACCCCGGTCTAATCAAGAAGTGTGTGCTACGCACTGCTGCTCTTTCCCACCTGGCTACAGAGGCGCCGAAGGAGGTTAGGCAGGCGAAAGCAGATTACGAGAAATCCTTGGCAAGGGATGCGAAGAAAAACAGCAAAGAGTTCTTTACTTATGTAAACTCTAGAAGGAAGTGGATGAATCAGATTGGTCCACTTGATATCGATGGGTCAACTATTGATGATCCTGCTCAGGTAGCTAACAAACTAAATGAATATTTTGCATCGACATTCACACATGAGGAGTTATTCAGCGAGGGGAATGCCAGAGGTATATTCAACTCTGGCAGTAAGCTAGAGAATCTTGTAATAACTGAGAGTAAAGTGGAGGAGAAATTGTTGAAGATAAACACAAGAAAGGCACCTGGGGTGGATGGGATCTATCCAGTTATATTAAAGGAGACAGCAAAGGAAGTAAGCAAACCCTTAGCCATAATTATGAGAGCTTTCTTGGACTCAGGGGAGGTACCCATGGACTGGAGATGTGCAAATGTGACCCCAATTCACAAAGGAGGATCAAAGGCTGACACAAGTAATTATAGACCTGTGAGTTTAACTTCTGTTCCTGGAAAATTAATGGAGGCACTGGTTAAAGAAGCACTGCAGGATCATCTAGACAAGACTTCAGTTATAGCTCGGACACAGCATGGTTTTGTTAAGGGGAAGTCTTGCCTGACCAATTTGATTGGATACTATGATGCAGCCACAAAAGAACTGGATGCAGGGAATAACTTTTATATTATATACTTGGATCTTAGAAAGGCATTTGATACTGTTGCGCATGGAAGACTGCTGCACAAATTGGAGCAGTGTGGCATTGGAGGCAAATTGCTGCTATGGATAAAGGGGTGGTCGAGGGGGAGAAGACAAAGAGTGGTAATCAATGGACACTGCTCATCGTGGACTAATGTTATTAGTGGAGTCCCTCAGGGTTCAGTATTGGGTCCTTTATTGTTTTCTGTATTTATAAATGATATTGATGATGGTATATCAAGCTTAATGTCCAAGTTTGCAGATGATACGAAGGTTGGCAGGGTTGTCAAGGACACTACTGACACTATCCTGCTGCAACAGGATCTGGAAAGGTTGAGCAGATGGGCTGAGAGGTGGCAAATGAAGTTTAATATTGTTTAAATGTAAAGTACTACATATGGGAAACAACAACACCAGAGCAACGTATCAACTCTGTGGTACTACACTGACAGTGGTAGAGAATGAAAGGGACCTGGGGGTGGTAGTGCAGGCGGATATGAAGTTCTCTGAGCAGTGCAGATGGGCTGCAAGAGTAGCTCATGGTGTATTGTCAATGATATATAGGAATTTTTCTAGCAGGGATAAGGAGGTGATTATTCCCTTGTATAAGGCAATGGTCACGCCACACCTAGAGTACTGTATACAGGCCTGGAGGCCTCATTTCAAGAAGGATGTAGAGCTGCTGGAACGAATACAGAGAAGGGCAACAAGATTAGTGAATGGAACGAAGGGGTGCTCTTACAAAGAAAGGCTTAAGTTTTGCAAATTACAGTGTCTGAGACTAGGCACCAGCGAGGTAATCTGATAGAGGTGTACAAAGCCTTGAATGGTTTGAGCATGCCCAATGCTGATGGGATTCTTCCTCTTGCTCAGAATAATCACCTGAGAGGGCATAAATTCAAATTGAGGAAAGACAGATGTAGGATAGGTGTGCGGAAATTTGCCTTTAGCCAGCGGGTGGTTGGTAGGTGGAACAGACTTCCATCCCTTGTCGTGGAAGTTGATAGCCTAAATAAGTTTAAGGCTCAGCTGGACAGGTATTTCGAACGAACAGAGGGGTGAAGTGGAAGTGGTTATTTTTTATTTATTTGTTTTACTTTATTTTTTTTTTTTTGGCTGATGCTGCATAAGCTTGCTTTCTTGCATCAAATGCCTCTACTAATGCTAATGCTAACATCTGTTCCAGGGAACAGAGTCACTGGTTAAAGAAGTAATGCAGGACTATCTAGACAGGAATACAATTATACTGCAGTCAAAATATGGATTTTTTAAGAGGTGGTCTTATCTAATCAACCTGATAGGTTACTATGATGCACTGACCTAGGAACTGGATGCAAAAAATAATTTTGATATCATATACTGTACTTAGATTTCAAGAAGGCTTTTGATACTGTTGCATATAAAAGACTGCTGTATAAACTGGAGCTATTTGTTATTTGGTTTTTTTTTAGGCGCATTAGCAACTAAGGCCATATTGCTCCAGGATATGCGGTGGTCATTCCCTGACCTTTCCACATCCTCCGTATTTGGTGGTGACGGGCTTGAACCCCGGTCTAATCAAGAAGCGTGTGCTACGCACTGCTGCTCCTTCCCACCTGGCTACGGAGGCGCCTTTAAACTGGAGCAATGTGGTATTAAGGGCAAGTTACCACTATGAATAAAGGGATGGTTAAGTAGAAGACAGAGAATGATTTCAATGGGCACTGCTCTTCGTGGACTAATCTCATCAGTGGAGTCCCCCAGGGTTCAGTGCTGGGTCCATTGTTGTTTTCAATATTTATTAATGATACTGATGAAGGTATATCAGGCTTAATGTCAAAGTATGTAGATGATGCAAAGGTTGGTAAGGCAGTTAACGACAGTAATCAGGGTGAGCTATTGTAACAAGATCTAGGAAAATAGGATCAATGGGCTGAGAATGGCAGTTGAAGTTTAACATTGACAAATGAAAGGTACTGCATTTGGGTAGCAATAACCGAAGAGAAATGTACCAACTGTGTGGTACTACACTCATGGAAGTGGGAAATGAAAAAGACCTGGTGTTCATTGTGCAGTCAGACATGAAATTCTCTGAGCAGCACAGACATGCTGCCAGAACAGCTTATGGGGTTTTGTCAGTGATATACAGAAAGTTTGCTAGCAGGGATAAGGAGGTGATTATCCCTTTGTACAAGTCCACGGTTAAGCCCCCATTTTGAGTATTGTATACAGGTCTGGAGGCCTCACTTTAGGAAGGATGTTGATCTGGTGATACAGGTGCAGAGAAGGCAACCAGATTTGTGAAGAGAACAAACGGGTGCTTTTACCTAGAAAGGCTTCAGTTCTGCAAACTGCAGATTCTGGAGACTAGGCGCCTGTGGGGTGAACTGATTGCAGTGCTTAAGGCCTTGAATGGATTGAGTAAGCTGAAAGTGAATGGCATTCTTCCTCTTGGTGAGACTGCATATATGTGGGGCATAAATTTAAGTTAAGTAAGGTTGGCTGCAGGATAGATATGTGGAAGTTTTCCTTCAGCCAGTGGGTGGATGATCGTTGAAACAGGTTTCCATATGTTGTTGTTGTGGAAGTGGATGGTTTGAATAAATTCAAGGAAGAATTAGATAAATTCTTGGAGGGTATGGATGGATGGAGTGTGTACATTTTATTGGGGGGGGGGGCTGATGCTATATAAGCTTGATGTCTTGCATCATTTGCCACTACTACTACTACCTTACAGAACAAAATCATTCTAGTTTACATCCCTATTATAATTGATAAGATAGCCACAGTATTAAATTATTGATAGTAATTCAGGGTACAGTAATTCAAGAGGATGAAATAAACAGTAGATGGGCTGGAAAATGGCATTTGAGGTTTATGAGTGATAACTGCAAAGTACAGTCAGTCCTCGTATAGCACGATAGTTGTGTTCCTAGAAACCCTCGTGCAATGCAAAATCGTGCAATACGAACAACAGGCCCTATGGGAAAAATGGGGTTAGGTGCCGACAACCCACGAATGAACACACATTTGTAACCAAAACATTACCAAACACAATAAATAATCGTAATAAAATACGTAAGTATTTTATTACGACTATTACGTAATAAAATATTGCTAATGCTTTTGCTTCTATCGTAAGCAAACTTGTTTTTTGTTTGATTTTCTATCAAACAGTTGACAGCCGTTGCATCTCTTCCAATTCTTTGTGTCTTAATCTAATGAATTTTAATTACACTTTGAGTTGTTACTGCTATGAAAGTTGTTTTTATTTTCTCTGCATTCTTTGTAATTCTCGGCATTGCCTCATTTAGGTCCGTAGCACGTGCAATATCATGGTCTTTCATTTCGCTCAAAGCGTTTCATAGTTTCATATTTTTTCGCTATCGACAGTGGTGGACTGGCCATAAGCTTTACCGGAGAAACCCCGGTGGGCCGGTGTGATTTTGGCCATAAACACTAGTATGAGGCCACTACAAATTTTCCCGGGTAAGAATTTTTGACCCAGTCCGCCTCTGTTTATCGATATTGCTTTTCTTTTTCTCTCTGAATCTGCAGTGTCTTCACCAGGATGCTTCCTTTTCACACCTTTTAAGTATTTTATTCATTTTTATGGAATAAAGCACAATTACAAAACGAGGAGGCACGCTTGATACACATAAACAAAGCTGCGCACGTGTAGCAACTGAATAAACAACACCGTAAAGGCCACTATTAACACCTCACATTTTACTAAAGCACATTTCTAGGGGTTACTACCATAAAACAATAAAAACAATTTCCAGTTGAGTTTCTGCTAGTGGAATCAGTTATAAACTGGTAGTAAACTCGATCTAATTGCATTTGCGATTATACCGATAGTTGGAATTGTGTTGGTTTTTACGTTATTATGGTGAAATGTGTTTCCCCTTCACTGATATAAAACACATAAATACATTTTTGGAATCTTCTCTTCATTCCTATCGTGTTGCATTCAGTTGGGGTGATTCCGCGTTCGACTGCCATTTCCCGTAAACACAAAGGCGAATCGTGCATAAGCAAATTCGGTTCGTGTTATATAAGATATCGTTCCCCTATTTATAAATCGTGTATGATCGAATTCGTGTAATGTAAACACGTGTTATACGAGGACTGACTGTACTGCATTTGAATAGCAGTAATCCCAGAATAACAGACCATCTATGTAGTACCAAACTGAAGGTAGTGGATTATGAAAAAGATCTAGGGATAATTGTAGAGGCCAATATGAAATTCTCTGAACAGTGCAGAAAGCAGCTATAACAACTCATAGGGTTCTGTCAATAATATACAGGAACTTTGCCAGCAAGAACAAAGAGGTGATTATTCCATTTTATAAGGCAGTGGTTAGGCCACATCTGGAATACTGCATACAGATTTGGAAACCTCATTTTTGGAAGAACAGAGATCTGCTGGAAAGGGTGCAGGAAAGAGCAACAAGATTAGCTGGGGGGGGGGAAGGATATTCTTAGCAAGAAAGTCTGGAGTTCTATAAATTGCAGTCTCTAGAAAACTAGGTACCAACATGGTGCTCTAATTAACATATATATGGCTTTAAAAGGGTTAAGTATACTAAAGGCGAAGATGCTGATGGCATCTTCACCTTTTTTCAGATGAAATATACAAGGGATCATAAATTTAAACTGGAAAAGGATGGTTGCATAATCACGTGTGGAGATTCACATTCAGCCAAAGAGTAATCAATCATTGCAATAAGCTGCCACATAATTGTGGAGGCGGATAGTTTAAATAAATTTAAGACAGGTTTGGACAAATTAATGGAAGGAATGGGGAAATGAAAAGTTTTTTTTTTTTTTTTTTTATGTAGGTGCTGTATTTCATGCATGATCATTTTGCCAATATTAATACTAAAAAAGCAGAAAACAGAGTAAACTGTGTCATAATGAATTCTTTTGCTGTATCTTTTAAAACTTTAATTTTTTTTTTTAGATGACTGCTTCCACAGCGATGTTTACAATGGGGAGTGTTCTGGAAGAATCTTAGGTGGGGGGAGATGGCCTTTGGCTTCCAATTCTTCTCAAGCGAGCCCCTTGTAAGCAAATTAGCAGTACACACCTGTTTAAAGATACAGTAGCACTCATAACTTTCCAATTTTTTTTTTTTTTTTTTTCATTGTAAACCAGCACAGTTTAGGAATAGGCTGACTTTGAAAATACTTTGCTGTACCAAATTTTTCAGCAAACTGATTTTGTTCAAACAAGATTTGCAAACCACTAATAATAAGGAAAGTCAGCCTGGACAGAGAAATATATTTGTTATAGCAAAATTTTCATTCAAGTGGCATTCATTGTAATGGGATTTTACTATTGCTGGCAAACAGTCTGGGATAGTAAAACTGAATGAAAAAATACTGTCAATGTAGAGATTATTCAGGTCATAGACAACTTGTAGAATATGTAATAATTTATCCTTTGTACTGTGCTATTTACAGGAAAACTGTAAACACCCTGTATCTGAGAGATGATATAGAATGATAATTTCAGTTTATGCCCATGAACAACCAGAAAACTGCAATCCTATCTTCATGGTTTGCTCTAGGGTTCCCAAACTGGGGTCCGTAGACCAGTTCCAGGGGTCCATGAAACGACCACCTGGAACTGGTCAAATTATTCGTTCTATGTATAGCAAACTGATGATAAATAAAGTTAGTATTACATATTTACGTAAAAATAAGAATAGAGTTGAGGGGGTCTGCAAACTTTTTTTTCATTTTTGAAGGGGTCTGTAGATCTCAGTAGTTTGGGAACCACTGCTCTAGGGTTTCTGAGACTGAGTATAAAATAACACTCCTCAAATAGAGATGCAAAACAGCTTACCAAGGCTAATGATTTGCATTCACAGTTACTTTTATAAATAAAAAAATAACAGAATATTTGATATCATTAATTATAATGAAATAAAGAACACTAGCTTTTTAAACTATAAAAAAAAAATCAAAATTTAATATATGTAAGAACATGTGGTAATATAGAAACAATAATAGGCATAATTATAACCAATACAAAAATGTTCCATGGATGGGATTCCTGAATGGTAACAGTGTACCTGATATGCTCTATATTATATTATTATTATTATTAGCCGTATGGCGCAAGGAAGCCTGAGACTTTTGCTGCACCAGCCAAAAAAAAAAAAAAAATTCTGAGTTATCCCTGAGAGAGAGAGAGAGAGAG
The DNA here is from genome assembly GCF_048544385.1 of Mastigoproctus giganteus. NCBI lineage: Eukaryota > Metazoa > Arthropoda > Arachnida > Uropygi > Thelyphonidae > Mastigoproctus > Mastigoproctus giganteus. The sequence goes on along the minus strand of NC_143583.1, from coordinate 35,682,332 downwards.
ATCAGATGTAAAAGGGAATCACCAAGAAAAAGAGAGAGAAGAATGATGATATCCATCATAGGACCCTGGGTGTGCCAAGCCCATACACCAGATGTGAGCCCATGGTCCTATTATGAAAATAATAATTGTGTTACAACAATTTTAAATGAACTTAAATTAATGCTGCATCATTATTATTATTTATTCATTTTTTGTAATGGTACAGAAAATGATTTGAAAGTGTTCACAGTATATCAAATGGGAAAAAATACAGTTTTTTTTTTTTTTTTTTTAATTTATAAATGTTTAAGACACTAAGGTCTGAATACTAAGAAGCAAAAATTAATAAACCTCTTTAGTCAAGTTTTATTTTGGCTTATTTTTCTGTTGCATTTAAGTTTAGTTTGTTTTTGTTAAGGGAAATTGATGGTAATATTTTTTTTGCTAGCCAAATTTATACGAAAGGAGAAGGTTATGTCCATTTTTCCAGTCTGTTGATTGTAATGTGATGCTTCTTTCATGTATATTTAAAAAATACTTAGAATTACAAATATGATCCTGAAAACATCTCACTCAACATTTTCTAAACAAAAGAATTATTACATTTTAATAAACTTAGTATAAGATATTAGCTATTCACACATAATATGGTTACATCAGTTTACAGGGCAAAATGCATTCGCAATATTACTCTAATTATTACAGGAGCAGACTTACTCTTCATAAAGATCGGTTGTTCAAAAGAAAGGGGTCAACTCAACTAGAATCGCCGGTTTGTCTCTATGTGACAATGGTTTCCAACACAAATAAAGCATGTGACATTAAGCAACACGCATCATGTGACGATTATGCAATCGAAAACACCAAAGGTTACCAACGAATTATCATCCTACCTTCAAAAGTTGTGAAATTGCGATCACAAATCATAAGATATACATAATTATTATTAATTATTATTATAATTGGGTGGAAATGATGGGTAAGAAGCACGATCAAGAAACAGTTGTTTGCATTGCTCAAAGGAAACACATTTTTCTTTCTCTTTAAAAAAAAAAAATTTAAGAGAAAATATTAAACGAAAATAAATACTTCTCAAAAATAAGTGGAGAATACAGAAAGGGAAAGAATAAGCACAAATAACGGTATATGTATATATGTACAGTATACACCATGATTATCAATGTTTCCGAGCTAATGCACGAAGAATATGGCTCCATCATAAAAAATATAGAATAAACAAACAGCACTCTATATTTCCGCCAACACAAATGATTAATAATATTTATTATTAAATAAATGTTATTATAAATTTAATATAGTTACAGGTATATCATAATATTAATTAATGATTTTAATTTATTTCAATGTTAATTAGATTATAAAAAAGAAAAAAAATTAAGTTATATTTTGACTAGACTCTGATGACTAGACTCTTTACTTAAGGTTCACGATAGGAGGGAGTATATGATGAGAGCCTTGTCGATCAATTCGGCCCTGGAGGGATTGTGCAAGGCTCAAGGGGTAGAATTTTTTTCAGCCTGGACGGTACTTGTTAACAGGAGAGATTGCTTCTACAGGGATGGGATACACTTAAATAGAAAGGGTGCAAGAATTTTTGCTGATGCTGTCGAGGCAGTGTTAGGTGGGTCGGAAAACTGCTAGTTGGGGGGGATACAAGGACTAATAGATTAACAGTAGCCACTGGCAGAGGTGGAAGTGATTCTTGCACTGCTTCTATTGAAATGAGCAGAAGCCTGAAAAACAAGATTCAGGATATTTCAGAGACTGCTGGGAGTCATTGGGGTACAAGTAAACACATGGGTTGTGTTAGGGTAGCTAAGAATAGAAACAGGTGCATGTATACCTGCGTGTACACCAATGCTAGGAGTTTGGTAAATAAATTTGATGAATTTGAGGTATTGCTCAAAACATCAAGGGCAGATATTGTTGGGATATCGGAGACGTGGTGTCACACAGATATAAGTAATGCGGAACTGGAATTTGGGGAATACAATGTGTATAGAAAGGATAGACAGGACAGGAGGGGAGGAGGGGTTATGCTATTAGTTAAGAAACACATAAAGTCCAAGGAAGTGAAGCCAGTCGACATCGATGGACAGGGCAGTGTCGAGTCAGTTTGGTGTGACATAAGCATAGGGAAATCAAAATTGAGAGTAGGAGTGTGCTATAGGCCTAATGACTCTGATGAGTATAATAAGATATTGTACAGGGAAATAGAGTGGGCCAGTAAATCAGAGAGTCTTATAATGGGGGATTTTAATTTCCCAGATATTGACTGGAATTTGTGGGTTGGTCACTCGCACACTAGCAAGGCTTTTGTGGATTTATTGGATGATTGTTTTCTACATCAGCATGTTCGTGAGGCAACAAGAGGGAGCAATACTCTTGATCTGATTATCAGTAGCGATTCTTCATGCATTAAGAATCTGCAGATAAATGAACCACTAGGTGGCAGTGATCACAGTGTGTTGAAGTGGGATTTACTCAAGGAGGTAACTACCATCAGAGGTAAAGGGAAGGGTTTTTGTTTTCGTAAAGGCGACTATGATGGTCTGAGACAGTATTTAAATTCTATACAGTGGGACCAACTGATGATGTTACCAACAGCAAACTCAAAATGGGAAGCATTCAAGGAACTAATCTTGGAGGCTACCAGGCTTTACATACCAACTAAGAAATATTGTTCAAGGTTTAGGCCTAAATGGTTGTCAGATGAACTAATGAGACAGGTGGCAGAGAAGAAAAATGCATGGGATACATACAAATTAATGGGTGACATGGAAGCCTATGATAGATATAAGTTGGTCTGCAACCAAGTCACAAAGGAGATTAGGCAGGCAAAGGCAGACTACGAAAAATCCTTGGCAAAGGATGCAAAGAAAAACAGAAAACAGTTCTTTACATATTTAAACTCAAGAAGGAAAGGGATGAATCAGATTGGTCCACTGGATATTGATGGTTCAACAGTTGAGGATCCTGCTCAGGTGGCTAACAATCTAAACGAGTATTTTGAATCTACATTCACGCATGAGGAGTTATTCAGGAAGGAGAATGATCTAGGTAAAGTAAACATTGGCAGTGAGCTGGATGATTTTGTAATAACTGAGAAGAAAGTGGAGGAGAGATTGTTGAGGATAAACATAAAAAAGGCACCCGGGGTGGATGGGATCTATCCAGTTATATTAAAGGAGGCAGCAAAGGAAGTAAGCAAACCCCTAGCCATAATTATGAGAGCTTCTTTGGACTCAGGGGAGATACCCATGGACTGGAGATGTGCAAATGTAACCCCAATTCACAAAGGAGGATCAAAGGCTGACACAAGTAATTATAGACCTGTTAGTTTAACTTCGGTTCCAGGAAAATTAATGGAGGCACTGGTTAAAGAAGCACTGCAGGATCATCTAGACAAGAATTCAGTTATAGCTCAGATGCAGCATGGTTTTGTTAAGGGCAGGTCTTGCCTGACCAATTTGATTGGATACTATGATGTAGTCACAAAAGAACTGGATGCAGGGAATAACTTTGATATTATATATTTGGATCTTAGAAAGGCTTTTGATACTGTTGCACATGGAAGACTGCTGCACAAATTGGAGCAGTGTGGCATTGGAGGCAAATTGCTGCTATGGATAAAGGGGTGGTTGAGGGGGAGAAGACAAAGAGTGGTAATCAATGGACACTGCTCAACGTGGACTAATGTTATTAGTGGAGTTCCTCAGGGTTCAGTGTTGGGTCCGTTGTTGTTTTCGGTGTTTATGAATGATATTGATGATGGGATATCAAGTTTAATGTCGAAGTTTGCAGATGATACAAAGGTTGGCAGGGTTGTTAAGGACACTACTGACGCTATGCTGCTGCAACAGGATCTGGAAAGGTTGAACAGATGGGCTGAGAGGTGGCAAATGAAGTTTAACATTGACAAATGTAAAGTACTACATATGGGAAACAGTAACCCCAGAGCAACGTATCAACTCTGCGGTACTACACTGACAGTGGTGGAGAATGAAAAGGACCTGGGGGTAATTGTGCAGGCAGATATGAAGTTCTCTGAGCAGTGCAGACGAGCTGCAAGAGTAGCTCATGGTGTCTTGTCAATGATATACAGGAATTTTTCTAGCAGGGATAAGGAGGTGATTATTCCCTTGTATAAGGCAATGGTTAGGCCACATCTTGAGTACTGTATACAGGTCTGGAGGCCTCATTTCAAGAAGGATGTAGAGCTGCTGGAACGGGTACAGAGAAGGGCAACAAGATTAGTGAATGGAACAAAGGGTTGCTCTTACGAAGAAAGGCTTAAGTTTTGCAAATTACAGAGTCTGGAAACTAGGCACCGGCGAGGTGATCTGATAGAGGTGTAGAAGGCTTTGAATGGTTTGAGCATGCTCAATGCCAATGGGATTCTTCATCTTGCTCAGAATAATCACCTCAGAGGGCATAAATTCAAATTGAGGAAGGACGGATGTCGGATAGATGTGCGGAAATTTGCCTTTGGCCAGCGGGTGGTTGGTTGGTGGAACCGACTTCCATCACTTGTTGTTGAAGTTGATAGCCTAAACAAATTTAAAGCTCAACTGTACAGGTATTTCGAACGAACGGAGGGGTGAAATGGGAGTGGTGTTTTTTTTTTTTTTTTTTTTGGCTGATGCTGAATAAGCTTGCTTTCTTGCATCATATGCCTCTACTAATGCTAATGCTAATGCTAACTTTACTGATGACAGCAGATTCAGTCTCTGCAGCGATTCTGGATGTCAGCTAATCTGGCGAGTGGTTCGCACACGGTATCACCCCGCAAACATCACTGAAAGGGATCGATATGGCGGTCGAGGTGTTCTCGTCAGGAGAGGCGTTATTTTGGATGGACGTACACAATAGTTGTACACGTTGGCACTAATGATATTAAGAGTAGGAGACCGGGGGAATTACTTAACAAGTACAGATAACTGATGAAAATAAGCCGTGAATTAGGGTTGAATTTGAGTGTCTGCAATTCTGCCCAGACACGATAGGAGGGAGTATATGATGAGAGCCCTGTCGATCAATTCGGCCCTGGAAAAGTTGTGCAGGGCTCAAGGGGTAGAATTTTTTTCAGCATGGTCTGTACTTGTTAACAGGAGAGACTGCTTCTACAGGGAGAGATACACTTAAATAGAAAGGGTGCAAGAATGTTCGCTGATGCTATCGAGGCAGTGTTAGGTGGGTCGGAAAACTGCTAGATTGGGGGGGATACAAGGACTAATAGATTAACAGTAGCCATTGGCAGAGGAGAAAGTGATTCTTGCACTGCTTCTATTGGAATGAACAGCAGCCTGTAAAATAAGATGCAGGATATTTCAGAGACTGCTGGGAATCATTGGGGTACAAATAAACACATAGGTTGTGTTAGGGTAGCTAAGAAAAAGGACAGGTGCATGTATACTTGCGTGTACACCAATGCTAGGAGTTTAGAAAATACATTTGGTGAATTTGAGGTATTGCTCAAAACATCAAAGGCAGATATTGTGAGATTTCAGAGACGTGGTGTCACACAGATATAAGGAATGCAGAACTGGAATTTCGGGAGTACAATGTCTACAGAACGGATAGACAGGATAGGAAGGGAGGAGGGGCTATGCTATTAGTTAAGACATAAAATCCAAGAAAGTGAAGCCAGTCGGCATCGCTGAACAGTGCAGTGTCGAGTCAGTTTGGTGTGACATAAGCACTGGGAAATCAAAATTGGGAGTAGGAGTGTGTTATAGGCCTAATGACTCTGATGAGTATAATAAGAAACTGTACAGGGAAATAGAGTGGGCCAGTAAATCAGAGAGTCTTATAATGGGGGATTTTAATTTCCCAGATATTGATTGGAATTTGGGGGCTGGTCGCTCACACACTAGCAAGGCTTTTGTGGATTTATTGGATGATTGTTTTCTACAACAGCATGTTCAGGAGGCAACTAGAGGGAGCAATACTCTTGATTTGATTATCAGTAGTGATTCTTCATGCATTAAGAATCTGAACATAAATGAACCACTAGGTGGCAGTGATCACAGTTTTCTGAAGTGGGATTTACTCAAAGAGGTAACTACCGTTAGAGGTAAAGGGAAGGGGTATTGCTTTCGTAAAGACGACTATAATGGACTGAGACAGTATTCAAATTCTATATAGTGGGACCAACTGATGATGTTACCAACAGAAAATTCAAAATGGGAAGCATTCAAAGAACTTATCTTGGAAGCTACTAGGCTTTAAATACAAACTAAGAAATATTGTTCAAGGTTTAGGTCTAAGTGGATGTCAGATGAACTAATGAGACATATGACAGAGAAGGAAAATGCATGGGATACATACTAATTAACACGTGACACAGAAGCCTATGATAGATACAAGTTGATCTGTAACCAAGTTACAAAGGAGGTTAGGCAGGCGATGGCAGATTACGAGAAATCTTTGGCAAGGGACGCAAAGAAAAACAGCAAAGAGTTCTTTACTTATGTAAACTGTAGAAGGAAGGGGATGAATCAGATTGGTCCACTTGATATCCATGGGTCAACTGTTGATGATCCTGCTCAGGTAGCTAACAAACTGAATGAATATTTTGCATCGACATTCACACATGAGGAGTTATTCAGCGAGGAGAATGCTAGAGGTGTATTCAACTCTGGCAGTAAGCTAGAGAATCTTGTAATAACTGAGAGTAAAGTGGAGGAGAAATCGTTGAAGATAAACTCAAGAAAGGCACCTGGGGTGGATGGGATCTATCCAGTTATATTAAAGGAGGCAGCAAAGGAATTAAGCAAACCCTTAGCCATAATTATGAGAGCTTCCTTGGACTCAGGGGAAGTACCCATGGACTGGAGTTGTGCAAATGTGACCCCAATTCACAAAGGAGGATCAAAGGGCGACACAAGTAATTATAGACCTGTGAGTTTAATTTCTGTTCCTGGAAAATTAATGGAGGCACTGGTTACAGAAGCACTGCAGGATCATCTAGACAAGATTTCAGTTATAGCTCAGACACAGCATGGTTTTGTTAAGGGGAAGTCTTGCCTGACCAATTTGATTGGATACTATGATGCAGTCACAAAAGAACTGGATGCAGGGAATAACTTTGATATTATATACTTGGATCTTAGAAAGGCTTTTGATACTGTTGCACATGGAAGACTGCTGCACAAATGGAGCAGTGTGGCATTGGAGGCAAATTGCTGCTACGGATAAAGGAGTGGTTGAGAGGGAGAAGACAGAGAGTGGTAATCAATGGACACTGCTCATCGTGGACTAATGTTATTAGTGGGGTCCCTCAGGGTTCAGTATTGGGTCCTTTATTGTTTCCTGTATTTATAAATGATATTGATGATGGTATATCAAGCTTAATATCCAAGTTTGCAGACGATACGAAGGTTGGCAGGGTTGTCAAGGGCACTACTGACACTATGCTACTGCAACATGATCTGGAAAGGTTGAGCAAATGGGCTGAGAGGTGGCAAATGAAGTTTAACATTGACAAATGTAAAGTACTACATATGGGAAACAGCAACCCCAGAGCAACATATCAACTCTGTGGTACTACACTGACAGTGGTAGAGAATGAAAGAGACCTGGGGGTGGTTGTGCAGGCAGATATGAAATTTTCTGATCAGTGCAGACGTGCTGTAAGAGTAGCTCATTGTGTATTGTCGATGATATATAGGAATTTTTCTAGCAGGGATAAGGAGGTGATTATTCCCTTGTATAAGGCAATGGTCAGACCGCACCTATACAGGTCTGGAGGCCTCAATTCAAGAAGGATGTAGGGCTGCTGGAACGAGTACAGAGAAGGGCAACAAGATTAGTGAATGGAACAAAGGGGTGCTCTTACGAAGAAAGGCTTAAGTTTTACAAATTACAGTGTCTGGAGACTAGGCACAGGCGAGTTGATCTGATAGAGGTGTATAAAGCCTTGAATGGTTTGAGCATGCTCAATGCTGATGGGATTCTTCCTCTAGCTCAGAATAATCACCTGAGAGGCATAAATTCAAATTGAGGAAAGACAGATGTAGGATAGACGTGAGGAAATTTGCCTTTAGCCAGCGGGTGGTTGGTTGCTGGAATAGACTTCCATCCCTTGTCGTGGAGGTTGATAGCCTAAATAAATTTAAGGCTCAGCTGGACAGGTATTTCGAACGAACACAGGGGTGAAGTGGAAGTGGTTATTTTTTATTTATTTATTTATTTTATTTTTTTTTTGGCTGATGCTGCATAAGCTTGCTTTCTTGCATCAAATGCCTCTACTAATGCTAATGCTAATGCTAATGCTAACTCCAAATACTGGAAGGCGGTACTGTAACCACTGCACGCTACTGTACTGAGGTAAGCCTTCCCCATGTGCGTCTTTTCCGAGGTGCCATTGGCCCAGAGTTCGTGTTTATAGTAATAGTAATAGTAATCATGACATGGGATGCAAGAAAGAAAGCGTATGAGCTTATGTAGCATCAGCCAAAAAAAAAAAAAAATTACACAACCATTCCCTCTAAATGTTTGTCCAGGTTCTCCTTAATTTTATTTAGCCTAACAACGTCCACAACGACAGATAGAAGTTTGTTACACCAAATAACCAACCGCTGGCTAAAGACAGATTTCCGCAAATCTGTTCTACAGCTGTCTTCCTGAATTTGAATTTATGCCCCTTTAGGTTCGTAATCTGAACAAGTGGAAAAATCCTATTAGAATTCGGCGTGCTCAACCCATTATACACCTTAAACGGATCACCTCCCAAGTGTCTAGTCTCCAGCCGCTGCAATTTCCAGAACTTAAGTCTCTCTTGATAAGAAGATCCCTTCATTCCCCTCACCAATCTTGTTGCCCTTATCTGTACACGCTCAAGCAAATCTACATCCTTCCTAAAATGAGGCCTCCGGAACTGTATGAAGTACTCAAGGCGTGGCTGACCATTGTATTATACAGAGGGACAATCACCTTCTTTTCCCTGCTAGCAAAATTCCTGTATATGATTGACAAAACCTCATGACTTGCTCTGGCAGCCTGTCTGCATTGCTCCGAAAAGTTCATATCTAACTGCGCAATTACTCCCATGTCTTTTTCATTTTCTACCACCCTAAGTGTAGTACCACACAGTTGGTACATTCCCTGAGGTTACTTCTACCCATATGCAGTACTTTGCATTTGTCAAGGTTAAACTTCAGTTGCCACTTTGCAGCCGATCTTTCCTAATTTTCTATTTCCTGTTGCAGTAGCACACTGAAATACTGCCACTAACAACTCTGCCAACCTTTGTATCATCTGCAAACTTCGACACTAAGCCTGATACACCTTCATCAATATCATTGATAAATATACAAAACAACAGCGGACCCAACGCCGAATGGTAACGAATGATTTATGTGTGATAACGCTACACCCCATCGCATTGCAGCTCTTGATATGCTTTTGAAAAGTGAGGACATTGTCCGTATGGATTGGCCTGCCCGTTCCGTTGATCTGAATCCCATCGATCACATATGAGGCAGTCTGGGGAGACACCTAGCGGCACGTCCAAACCCACCAGAAAATGTTCACCAGCTGAAGATGATGCTGGCAGAGGAATGGACGATGTTACCGCCAGAATTTATCGACAACACTGTTCTAAGTATGAACAGGCGATGCAAAGCCTGCATCGACATTAGAAGTGGCCATATCTCCCACTGAGGACCATCTCTTCCCTATGTTCCATTTTTGGTAGTGATTCATCTAAGTCATGGCAGCCAATGCTATGTTGCCATATTTGAATACAGTCCCTCTGTACCGTTTTGTTTCCGTTCTTGTGTCGGTGTTGTTTTCTTCATCATTTTTGTACCTCACGAAGTTCCTTTGGTATGCTTTTCCATATCTAAGCCACTGCTAAGAGAAGCTACAGGTGAAAACCTGACAGGTCCTTAAATTTTGCACACCTGTGTACTTAGTTAATGGAATGGTTCTAATACTGACAGCACAATAAACTTTGTCCTCACGAGTTACACTGGTTATATTACTTTCAAAAAATTAAATCTTTTTGTTTCGCTATTTTATTTGAAAAGTTAATCTGCCATTTCTTGAAAATATAAGACATAGCTAAATAGTAGATTAACCTTTTGGCAATGTAATATTATCCTTAAAAGGGTAATCTGTCAGTTGCATTTCTTACTAGTTCAAATGTGTTTAAAAGAAGTGCAATACCAGGCAACTCGTTGTGGAACAAAGTATATCCTATGATTCGAGGTTACCTTTTCCGTACCTTAATTACACCATTTAATTTCACATTAATACAGCTACAGAAGCGGGAAATGTACATCTGTGACCTCACGGGTAGCAAAGTGGTTATAAATATCCCTCTCCCACACCAAGTGGATAAGGCTCCACTTCGAATCCTCACTGAAGGACGAACTTTTTCGGCTCTTTTTCACAATGTGACTGAGTCAGTCGGACTAAGAAGAGGGTTGCGTAGTTTTTTCTTCTGTAAACACGGAATTTTCTTCCTCCAAACAACAAACCGACGAAAAATGCACTCAGTTACAAACAACGCACTCAGTGATTCCTAAATTGTTACTACCCAATTAGTAATGGACTATGCCATAATTATGAGAGCTTCCCTGGACTCAGGGGAGGTATCCATTGACTGGAGATGTGCAAATGTGACCCCAATCCACAAGGGAGGATCAAATGGAGACACAGGTAATTACACACTGTTAGTTTAACTTCTGTTCCAGGGATATTATTGGAGGCACTGGTTAAAGAAGCAATGCAAGATCATCTAGACAAGACTTCAGTTATAGCACGGACACAGCATGGGTTTTTTAAGGGGAAGTCTTGTCTGACTAATATGATTGGATACTATGATGTAGTCACAAAGAAACTGGATGCAAAGAATAACTTTGATATCATATATTTGGATCTTAGAAAAGCCTTTGATACTGTTACACATGGAAGACTGCTGCACAAATTGGAGCAGTGTGCATTGGAGGGAAATTACTGCTATGAATAAAGGGATGGTTGAATGGGAGAAGACAGAGATTGGTAATCAATGGACACTGCTCTTCGTGGACTAATGTTATTAGTGGAGTCTCTCAGGTTTCAGTGTTGGGTCCATTGTCGTTTTCTGTATTTATAAATGATATTGATGATGGTATATCAGGCTTAATGACCAAGTTTGCAGACAATACGAAGGTTAACAGGGTTGTTAATGACACTAATGACAGTACACTGCTGCAACAGGATCTAGAAAAGTTGAGTAGATGGGCTGAGAGGTGACAAATGAAGTTTAACATTGACAAATGTAAAGTACTACATATGGGAAGCAGTAATCCCAGAGTAACGTATCAACTCTGTGGTACCACACTGACAGTGGTAGAGAATGAAAAGGACCTGGGGTATTTGTGCAGGCAGATATGATGTTTTCTGAGCAGTGCAGACGGTCTGCAAGAGTTGCTCATGGTGTCTTGTCAATGATGCACAGGAATTTTTCTTGCAGGGATAAGGAGGTGATTATTCCCTTGTATAAGGCAATGGTCAGGCCACACCTTGAGTACTGTATACAGGGCTGGAGGTCTCATTTTAAAAAGGATGTAGAGCTGTTGGAACGAGTACAGAGAAGGGCAACAAGATGATTGAATGGAACAAAGGGTTGCTCTTACGAAGAAAGGCTTAAGTTTTGCAAATTACAGTATCTGTAGACTAGACACCTGCGAGGTGATCTGACTGAGGTGTATAAAGCCTTGAATGGTTTGAATATGCTCAATGCGGATGGGATTCTTTCTCTTGCTCAGAATAATCGCCTGAGAGGGCATAAATTCAAATTGAGGATAAACAGTTGTCAGATAGATGTGCGGAGTTTGCCTTTAGCCAGCGGGTGGTTGATTGGTGGAACAAACTTCCATGTGTCGTTGTAGAAATTGATAGCTTAAATAGATTGAAGGCAGAATTTGACAAACATTTGGAGCCAGTGGATGGGTGAAATAAGGTTTTTTTTTTTTTTTTTTTTTTTTTGGCTGATGCTATATAAGCTTGCTTTCTTCCCTCATGTGTCTTTACTAATGCTAATGCTAATTCTGCACAGCTCGCTGTATAAAAAGCCGAACAGAATTGTACCCAACCGTACTGCTAATTCGTATCTCGTCCTGCAAGTCAAAATGAGATATTACAGAATTTAAAAAGGGCATTATTGTGGAGTTCGGGTATCATGTGCTTCAGTATTGTAAATATTGAAGTACCCTACAGTTGAATGTTTTGTTGATTGCTCACGGTCCATATTTAAGGTGTGCAAAGAACGTTATCGAACTGTTTAAATCACCTCTCGTCGACAAAACTGTAAAAGATTATTTTAATAGAGTCACCCATAATTTCTTCTATATACCCATATATGTATTGTTTGTAAATTACGTGTGTTCTCTGGTCGATTTTCCTGGTTTGCTGGACGAAAAAACCCCAGTCTCTAAGGAAAAACCTTGCTATCTACGCCTAAGACCGACTAACTTAGCCACGAAATGAAAAAAGCCCATTAAAGTTCCTGACGTCATCGAGGAGATTCGAACCCGGCCTTTTCCACCCAGTGTGAGGAGGACGGTAACGATACTATTGTGCTACACATGCGCAGACAAACTGTCAAGGATTAGATAAGGTGGATGTTCATGATGAGTGAAGGGTGCAACTCGTTGTACAGGCTCAACAACAGGCACCGTAGGACAGTTCACATCCCAATACAAATATGTGAATGAAAGAACAATATCCCAAATGACCATGCCCTGCACATTCAGACGTGTGTCGTTCCACAGAAGATGACCCAAGAGACATCCTCTCCTCGCCGCTGATTAGCGTCGACGGCGATTACTATGGTGTCAACAACGATCTGGTTGGATATTGGAAGATTGGAAACGAAGATATGTTAGTCGGACGAGTCCAAACACCTAGTGCAATGTCCCAATACCTCTAACTTTACCCTTCCCCATTTGACTAATTCCCGCACTCTACCTTTACTGTTTTTTTTTTTTTTAATTGGTCTCTGTCAGGAAGCTCTGACAACCCTGGCAGTGGCCAGCGAGAGCATGATGGGCAGCCTGACTCACCTCCCAGTGGTGGTGGCGGGAAACACAGGGTCTTATGGAGGGGCCCTGTGGTCAAGTAGCCAGAGACACAACAACAGAACCTAACACTACTTACACAAACCAGACATTACACCTTTCTGGCTTTTACAAAGATTCAGAAAGTATTATGGTGCAGATGTGGGAAACTACAGGTGGCTCCTTTCACAAATCATTATGCCACTGTGCAACACGCCGACTGACGCCTTGTGGTGCAAGCAACACGAGTCCATGGATCCATCACGTATGGAGCCCACTATTTAGGCAGGTGGTGATTGTGGTGGTTGCTTAATATGGGGAATGATTTGCTAGCAAGAACCAGGACCCTTGGCGTGTATGGACCAAAGTTTCACTGGTGAGATCAACTGAAAAAAACAAAAACCTACTAAATTATTCTATTAGGTCACCTGGAAAGTCAGTTTCAACTACCCATGTGTACTGTGTCTGAAAATTGCGTGTTTTCTCTGATCGATTTACCTGCTTTGACTGGTGAGGTCTACCAGCAGCCTTTAGGAGACGGTGTGCATCCTGCAATGTTGCATTGTTTCCCGGACAGAAATGGGATCTTCCAAGGCGATAATGCGCCTTGTCATCCGGATCCTCAATCCGTACAACTGGTTCGATGAATACAGTGAAGACATAGCCCATCTTGATTGGCCTCCAAATTCGCCTGACCTTAATCTAATCGAACACCTGTAGAAAGTTCAGCTCTTTTTTTCGAGCAAACCCTTCTCATATGCATCTGATGATCCATTTAATCTCTAAGGTTCTCTATAGGATAGAGGTAAGGGGTTCAGGCTGGCCCATCCAACTTTTGGACACTCAAGTTTTCAAATTAGTCAGAGTGCGAGTAGATTGACATGGAGCATTATGCTGATAATAGACGTATTGGCCTTCTCCGGCATGCTGTCGCTACATAGGTAACGCATTATTGTCCAGGACAATCCTGCGCAGGTAGCACAGTGGTATCGTCACCGTCCTCCCCACACCGGGTGGAAAAGGCCTGGGTTCGAATCCCGTCGATGACGCGAGGAACTTTAATGGGCTTTTTTCACTCCGTGGCTGAGTTAGTTGGTCTCAGCCGTAGATAGCAAGGTTTTTCTCCCCAGTAATTGGGGTTTTTTCGTCCAGCAAAACAGGCAAATCAACCATAGAACATACGCAATTTACAGACACAAATACGGGTTAATGTATTTAATTACGGGTAACCCTAAAAAATAATAATAATAATTTGATTTGTCCAGGACAATCAATAGTCCAAAGCCAAATGATGAAAAAGATTCCCAAATCATCACACTGCCGTAGTAAAATTTCATTGTCGGGATGATATAGCCCTGTAAGTAGATTTCTCTAGATATCTGCTACACCCAAGCATGGCAGTTGGACTGGTGTGGATCATGTACCGTGATTCGTCACTCTAAAGTACAGCTTTCAAGGCGTCTACAGTCTAAGAACGGCGGCTTTAGAGCCAGCTAGATGGCCTTTGGCATTACTCGGAGTGATTAGCAAAATTATATAATAATTTTATGAAAAAAGCTATAAAAAGTCATTTTTGTACGAAAGCTATGAAAAGTTTGCCCACAGCTATGAAAAGTTTGCCCACAGCTATGTACAAAAAGTTATGCCAGGCATGATCTAACCTCATTGTGTACATACCTACAAAAATTTGTATAAGCACTCATGAGTAGCACAACTAGTATAATCACTGTTCTCTCTATATCAGGTGAAAAAGACCTCCATTCGAATCTCAGCGGGGAATTGCTATCGGTCTTTTTCACAACGTGGCTGAGTTCGTAGGTTCCAGTTAAGTGTAGCATGTTTTTTTTTTTTTTTTTTGTTCGGCTTTTTGTACTGCGAGCTGTGCGGCCTAGTACATTAACGGATGGGGTAGTAACAATTTAGGGATCACTGAGTAAAAACCGACAGCAGTACTCACACAATTTATAGACATAATATATACGGGCAATAAATATGTTATAAGTTGCTGATGTGCTAAAAATCGGACAGCACAGCTGAGAAAAGTGCGTTTACCTTAGTGCATCGATTTCATATTGTAGAAGCACTTCGTCGCGAGTATTAGTATCCCACAACCATACATAAAAAGAAAATACTCCAATGGAGAAGAATACTGCATTTTATTTACTCTTTTTGTTTAAAGTGTATACTACTTTAGTTTATGTAAGGTGTAAAGTGTCATATACTTTATAATAAAAAGCAAATTCTTCTCCAATGGAGTAGTGTTTTTTTTTTTTTTTTTTTTTTTTTTATAGCGTCTACGTGTAGAGCATCAAGATCCATTCAATTTACAGTACTTCTGGTTTAACTTTCCTCAGAACACATCTGTTCACTATACGTTAAGCATCGTATATGCTCTTATCTGGGTCACTGTTAAGTTAAATACACTCTATTATACATATCATTTGCATTATTAATTTTCCTATTTTTATTGTAATTTGCGTTTCTATATTTTCCAACTTACATTTTCGAGGTCGTTAAATTTTTGCTGCTAACGATTTTCCAATCGGAAGAGTGCGCTCATAACAGGCCTGATGTAGCTGAGTGGTCAGGAGCGTGAGTACAATAGCACCCGGTCTTTGGTTGGACGGGGGTTCAAGTCCGTGACAGCCAAACACAAATTAACATTTGTATTACGATTTATTGTAAACTCTAGTGGCTGAAGTATAAACAAGAACATTTTTTTTTAATCCCACGAAGCGAGGGATACCTGAAGTTTAAAAAAAGTTGAGAGGGAATTCACAACCAATTAATGGAATATGTTCAGCACTTTATCTCCAACAGCCGACATGGTTTTACCAGGGTCCGCTCAACTACCATTAATCTTCTCACTATCTGTCAGCAGGTTATAGACACCGTCGATCGTGAACAGGCTGATGTGATCTACATAGACCTTACTAAGGCTTTTGACATAATTCCACACAATCTACTTGCTAAAAAACTAAGCCACTGTGAAATACTCGACTCTCTACTATCCTGGTTGAAGAGTTATATTTAATATTGAAAACATAGGGTTATCATCGGACAGGAAATCTCAAGGGAGTGTTTTCCATCAAGAGGAGTACCGCAGGGGTCATCTCTTGGGTCTCTTTTGTTCACTATCTTTGTTAATGATCTACTGCATGTAAGATGTGAATCTTACAAATATGGGCAGTTAGAATTTGTGGGAAATTTTTGTGATTTGGGAATAAATTATTCTTTGATATGGTAAATCTTTGATATGGAAAGGGAAAATTTTTGACATTAAAGAGATGCATATATGGCAAGAATACTGGATTTAGAAATAAGCGATTATAGATGTGTAAATTGAATAGCACTCAAATGGAAAAGAAAGTAACATATAAATGTAAATTCGTGGGAAAAGGGGTGAACTGACAGTAAACAAAGGCAGCGACCCATACTAGGGAAGTTGTGGTCATTAGGGAACAGACGGAAAAGGGTTACTAGAAAGAGAACAATGGAATAGTGAAATGCGAGTGATTAATAAATGTTTGATCTATGCGGCATCTGGACATAAGTCCCGATGGGCCAGCGTTAGGGTCGGAAAAGACCAGGTCACTATGGCGACTTTTTGATAAGTTGACAACATTTTGCAAACGTGAAAACACGAAAATGGCTATCCTGGGAGACGACGGCAGACATGAAAGGTTTGTGCTGCCCTGAGAACTACACAAGAAAATTACGGAAACAAGGCTTGATTTACACACAGGGCAAAAGGGTTATGGTAACTTTTTAACATATACAGGGTGATTCACTATCAGTGCGAAAAACTTGCAGGAGGTGTAGGGGGCACAAAGACGAATCGGAATCACATAGCATTGCAGGGTCCGAAATGCCTTCGTCATGCTATAGAGGACGTTGAACGGGAGGTCGCGTGAACAGCGATCCCGCTGAAAGTCAGCATTTGCGAACCGGTTTCCGAGGCAGTAGGATGGACGAGTATTCAAACGTTGAACTGGCCGACATGCACCTCGCGTATGGAGCTGCAGACTGTAACGGGCGCGCTGCTCTGCGCTTGTACAAGGAACGTTTCCCGCACAGGCGTGCTTCTCATCATATGATTTTCACGTGTGCACAGAAGGTTACGTGAGACTGGTTGTTTCACGAGAGGTACCATGAATCGAGAGCGAACGACGAGGACGCCAGACAATGAGGAGAATGTCCTACGTCTTGCAGAAGGCAATCCGAGTACGAGTACTCGAGCGATAGGCCAACGATTGGGTATTTCCCAATCCACTGTATGGAGGATACTGTCAACAAACCTAATGAGTTCATACCATCTGCAACGCGTTCAATCATCGGAGCCTGCGGATTATCCACTCCGGAGGACTTTTGCTACTTGGTTTCTTCAACAGAAACGGTTCGCAAATGCTGACTTCCAGCGGGATCGCTGTTCACGCGACCTCCCGTTCAACGTCCTCTACCGCATGACAAAGGCATTTCGGACCCTGCAATGCTATGTGATTCCGATTCGTCTTTGTGCTCCCTACACCTCCTGCAAGTTTGTCGCACTGGTAGTGAATCACCCTGTAGAAAAGAGGGAAAGTTAGGAGAATTCTTGGGATTAGTGGAGAGTCCGATGGGAGGAGGTTCAAACGACGGAGAAAAAGAAAAAGTTGGAGGTGATCAGTATGAACACCTCCAACTTTTTCTTTTGTGAAAGAGAAGTGGCGAAAAAGAGTGATCGTGGGGACGGAAAAAAAAAAAAAGTGAGTTGGGCAGTGCAGAAATGTAGGGAGTGAAAAAGAGAGCCCTAGACAGTAAGGGGGAAAATAGTTAAGAGTAGCACGTAAAGGGAAGTTCAAGTATGATAAGCAAAAAAGTTATGAAAGACGGTTAAGTGAACCAGAAAAGGTAACGACCTCTTGGAGAAAGATACATTTGATTGATCCGGAGTAAAGGAGGAGTTGTATATTCAGAGCAGGAAGTCCAGGAGATCAAGGATGCCAGACCTAAGCAGGCAAGAGTTCCGAAAAATTATCTGAAGCAGAGTCAGGAGGAAGCAAATGAAGTAAACCAGAAGGGAAAGCCTAAAATGAAAGCCTGAAACCTCCCTAGAGAAGAAGAGAAAGAAGTAAGTGAGCGATATATTAGGTATATTCTAAGTTAACAAGAAGGACTGTTAAAAAAAAAAAAAAAAACAGTAGGGTAATTGATGAAAGGGGTAGCACTAGAATAAAGAAAGATTCTGAATATGTTTTAAATGATAAATAATTAAGTAATATGAGCAAAGCTGAACATGATGTTTTAATAGATGAAATTAGTATACAAATAGCTATAAGGTGTTAGAAAGGGAATTAAGGAGATTAAGAGAGGTTCTGAATATGCTTTAAATGATAGATAATTAAGTTATATAAGCAACTCTGAATGCAGTGTTTTAATTTATGGAAATTTGTGTACAAGTACCGGTAGTTTAGCTGAATGATTAGTAACAAGTAGTGACTTTAGTTACACTGAAGATTGGTCTACAAATATATTGTAACAGTATTGAATCCGGCAAAGCTTTCGTCGCGCTCAGGCTGCTTTTGATAAGAAGCATGACCCTACGCCCCTTCTATCTTCCCTATCCTTCCTAAATACAATATACATACCATACTGAAACTCATCATCCCGCTCTGAAACGTGGTGCCACCCTATCTTTGGGTGGCACCACGTTTTAGTAAGCCCTATTATGAGAGTGTTACTTGTCCTAACCAGCAGTTCGAATTCACTCATTTTATTGACGAAACTTCTGACATTGCTGTATAAACAATTAAGATTTAGTGTTCTTGTATAGTTAACTACCCTGACACATCCCTTAAAGCTATTTAAGTTCGCTTCCCTGGCATTAGCTACCCACTCAATTGAAATGTTTCTGCCCCCAGAACATCTAGATAATATGTCCAGTTGGGGAAACAGATAAGAACTCTTGAGGTATGTGCAAACGTTACTTTGACCAATGTTAACAGATAAAAGTGTATCTGTATTACCCTTTTCCTCCCAAACTAGCAGTTTCCTTGAACCTTTAAGGTGTCCCCAGTAATACTGGCAGAAACCCTTGCGCCATACAATTTAAATGTATCCCGTCTCTACAAAACAGATTCCCTCTACCTACAAGTGCGGACCAAGCTGATAAAAATTTCCTCCCAAAAGACTTGCAGAGTCCTTCAAGTCTTGAGTTAATCCACAAGTCTTTCAGCATATAATACCTCCTAACGTGCCTGGGCAGAATTGCAGACAAATAGACATTGTGACCTAACTCGCGCCATTAGTCTTCCTCACGTTCTGCGAATCAGTCTAGAACGTTCCAGGCCGTATGGCATGGGCATTATCCTACTGAATAACGACACCGCCGGAGGGCAAAATTGTTGCCATGAAAGGGTGTATCTGGTCAGCAATGATGATTAGGTGTGTAAAGTGTATAGTGTTTTCAGTGTCTAACGGCACCAGTAGTGTCCCCCATCTCCGCGTTGCTTTCCTTGTGTGTGTGCCAGTTCACTGGAAAGTTCAGAGATTTAAAAGTGTATGGATCTTGAAATGTGTGGTGTCGTGTACCCTTGTTCTTCTGGCCATTTAGCTGCTGAATCCCTGTTGAGGCTCAACGTTGCCCCACTTTCGCCCCGTGGAGGAGAACCAGGTACCTAGCAGTTTAAGTTTACTCCGGCAGGTCCTGCGACCTAATTTCCTGAGATTTCAGTGGCAAGGACTTAAAAAAAAATTGTTTTAACACCGATTACGTAGGGTGATATCGCTTAAATAGGAAAGGCCAAGATTTTGGGCGAAATTTAATTTGGAGATATTTGAATTTAGGTATGTGGGGCATACGCTTGCTTTAAGATGGGGGAGAGACTGGGGGTGAAGGGCAGAAGAATGAAGTCAATAGGGAAGAAGACCTCAAGTGAATGTCAGCGGGGCATGCCCATGTCCTGCCAGAAGGAAGGAAAAGGGTGGCAAGGAGAGGAAGAGATGGCAGGGCCGTTTCCTCCCCCTGCCAGGGTGGGAGTAGAAAGGGCCTAACAAGGGAGCCGGCACAGTTTGCCAATATGGCGTGTGTGCAGCGAGGTTGCAAGCATTCGGTGCCAAGTGGCCTTCTCTAAGAGGTCCGTCCAGTAACAAGGTGACCACCAGCTGTTACAGTTCAGTTCACTACTAACATTGCACAGGTCGTTCATTATTAATATTTTCTAGTCCAGTTGAGTCCTAGTCATGATTTGTCCGTTTCCATTGTTAGGCTATTCTTGGAGGGAGGTCACGTTCACGGTTAGTTCCGTTGTCTGGAAACCGGTGTTGAGTGGTGTCGCTCCTGGGATCCGATCCCGCGCGGTTGTTTCGTTGTCGTGAGTCTCCGTTTTGATTGTCACGTTCAAGGACAGTTCATGTGGTGAATCCTTTTTACTCGGTACAGTTGGTAAGGTGTTAATATTTGATAGTGGCATTTGTGGGAGGAGTCTCATCCAGTGAAATGTCTGGGCTTCCTGTTCTTTCTGGACCAGTTGACAAGGTGCAAAGTTTGGTCGTGTCATTCGTGGGAGCGAAGTCCCATCCAGTGAGTTGTGATCGTGGTTTTCTTTTCTTGCTGGTTGCTTGTCCGACTGTTAAATCCTGCATCAGGCCTTGGGCGGTTGCGCCATTGCTCGCAGCCGGGTGAACAGCTTACGTGCAAAGCACGAGAATGCCTTGTAGTGCTCCTCCTCATGTAATATGAGGATCTTCCTATGTTCGGGTTGAAGCGTATTTTGGTGATGAAGCAGCATCTTATGTCATCAAAGAGGAAACATTCGTGCATTAGGTGAGACCACATTTGGTTTTCTCCGCAGTGGCATAGTGGAGATTCCCGATGCCAAACGCTGACAACTTGTCATTAAAGGAGCCATGTCCCGTTAAAAGAAAGGTGATGTGGGGCATACGCTTAAAAGAAAGGTGGTGTAGAGCCCTGGTGAGAACCAGATTGGCTGCTGGGGGTACACTTGAGTAATGTCCGGGATGAATTTCTGGGTTATGTGTCCCTTAGGAGAGTTGGCCCATTGGGACTGCCAGGTCTGCTGAAGGTGTGTGGTTAGGCCTTTTTTTCTCCGCGTTGCTGTTATTGGTCGGGTCTGTGGAGAAACCAATCCATGTCACGCTTTCCCCTTTGATAATTGGTATAGTATGCCACAGCGGACAATTTCCAGGTCCAAGGGTGGCAATCCCACAAGGTCATATAATGCGTGGGAGCTGACCGTGCAGCATGCTTTGGAGATGGTGAGTAGAATACTGCATTGTATTGTTTCCAATTTTCTTTTATTTACAGAAGTGGTTGCTTTTTTATACCAGATTCCTGCTGCGTAAGAGATGGCTGGGATGAAGAACGCCTTATAGAAGAGGGACAAAGTTCTTTTCCTTAGGCCCCAGTCCTTTCGTGCAACTCTTGCAATAAGGGCTGAGTAGTTCTTATGTAAGCAAGATGTGATATAAAAAACAGATTTTGGTCGAGGATGATCCCTAGGTATTTTAGCTCCGTGGTTAATTTTATTGTGGTTCCTTTACAGCATGCCCCCCCACTTTTTCTTACTATTGAATACACCATGAATTGTCAAACTAATAGAGTAAGCTTATCTGCGAAAGGATCAAAACGTCCCAAACACTTCCTAGTTCATTTCACAATTATACGTGGTCTCAGTTCTAATCTCCACGATGTCCAGTAGGTGGTAGATATCAGACTGTCCGGCATGTGGATGATTGGATCCAGGGTATCCCATCAGAACATCGCCCAAAGCATGACACCGCTGCCACCGGTTTGTTTTCGTGCCACAGTGCATCCAGGCACAATCACTTTCCCACGGAAACGACGCGCATGTACCGGACAGTCCACATGGTGGAACATGACACGTAATTCACCAATCACCCAAGGTACAGTTTCAATGCTCGTGTGCCCATTGTAGGCGCTTTCGCCGGTGAACCGTGGTTATCATGGGCACTCGGAGCGGCCTGCGGCTACGCAGCCCTATTTTTCAGCAGGGTTCGATGTACTCTGTGTTGTGACATTTTACTCCAGTCACCAGCATTCTAATTACCGGCTAGTTGCGCCACAGTCGCCCTTCTGTTGCCACGTACCATCCGAGAGAGCCTTCGCGCACCGCGAGCATCGATGAGCCGTGGTCATCCAACACCTCGCCGGCGGTTCGTAGGTTTCCCCTTCTCGGACTACTTTGGGTAACTGACCATGAGTACCTCACCAGCCGTGCCGTTTCGGATATGCTCTGACCACTCTGTGGCCGAGTTAGTCGATCTCAGGCGTAGATAGCAAGATTTTTTCCCCCAGAAATTGGAGTTTTTCGTCCAGCAAATAGAAAAATGGACCATAGAACACACGCAATTAACAGACATAAGACACAGCACGGTAGATGAATTTAATTATTCGGGTTGTCTAATTAAAATAATAGTTTGCTTTTTTTTTTTTTTTTTTGGATATACTCTGACCAAGTCGTCTGGCCCTTACAATTTGACCTTTGTGAAACTCGCTTAAGCCTTCCCCATCTGAAGAACAAGAGTAAACTGAATAACGGAGCTCAGTATCAGGCGTTTTTTATACCGTGCCCCGACCCGCGCGCGCGCCCTAGTTCACCTGCAGTTGTTTAGATTTGCATAACGACTCGGTGGTCATAATGTTTTGGCACATCGGTGTATCTGGTTCTTGAATCGGTATGGTATGATCTCACATAAAAGACAAAGATGTGATTTTTTTAAATTAATTTGTTCTTTGTTTTTAACAGAACTTAAAACTTGTTAATAAATCGGATATACTATTATTACATATTTATTTTTTTTCATTTCTGGATAAACCAGGGAAGTTATGCAAACGCCAAAATCATATTCGGAATCAACATACCATATAACAACATCAAAGAAAAGCAGAAACTTGTTGAAATTTTTTACAAAGTGTAATCATTAGTCGTGTCTTTCACTATATTCAATTTTGTTTAGAAGATTTTTTTTAACAAAGTTATGAAGTTTGAAGTACGTCAATTTTTATTCAGCTGCTGCATAATAGTTTCCAGTTGAGATCCATTAGGTTTTTCGCTTCTGTCCAGTGCATGTTTTAAGGAAAATATTATTTCTATGCTGATGTGACGTGAAGGAATTAAAAAAAAAAAGACATTGGTACAGCCTCAAGAATTCGGACTATGTGGAAAACGCCTGGATCACGAATGTCATCTCAACGTGAGAAACCTTTATCAGTTTTGTTCGCAAAACGGCCAACTTAATCGGTCTCAATCAATCAGGTTTTTTATTCATCTGGAGAAAAAGGAAATTGCCAAAGACTCACTATTACACATACAATATAATGATATCTCATAGTCTTAATTGCACTGGCGCTTAATACACTCTCACACTACCACCACCACCACTTCTGAATATCGCGTATTTGATCGCACTTTTAATTCATTCTTTGTTGGAACATTGTTTTTGATTAATGTAGAACCCATGCTTCAATACTTAAAAATCAACATCAATAATTATAAAATATTTCATCTTTCCCTACTTAGGCAAATAGAAACTTTTATTTAGGCATGACAGTTGCACAGCACGTTGTTGTGTTGTTTGAAATGCAATTGGATTGAAATTATTACGAAAATCTAAACTGTCATGAATCATTAGTTTTAATTATGTATATTTGGTCCAGAATAATATCTTTAGATGAGAAACGGGACAAAATAGCTTATCTAAAACGTTTTTTTTGTGGGAGGAGAGAGAATACAGGAAAATCACGCCTAAACTAGGGACAGTACTGGAAGAACGGGATGTCATTGCATTGTAAATCATAGTACTATTAGATATCACTGCTAGATCTAAGAGTAGTTTCTGCACAGAAATCTATCTTTCTGTATTTAAAAGGAATATTGTTATACACAGCTGAGTCTCTATCGAGAACTGTAGAAGGGGACATTTCGGCTATTACAAAGTGAAATAATAAATAAAGCTATTTATGAAGCTCTTTGTAACTTCGAGGTACCCTCAACACACAGTGGCAATAAACCAACAAGGAGCAGCACAAATCAAGCATTTAGTTGACTACCTAGAGATGATAGGATTAGAACTTAATCATTCCAAGTCCACCCATATGTTAATCACGAAAGGCGAATGAGGAATGATATCCAAGTCATCCTGAATGGGAAACGATACATTGGGTCTTGTCCCACTCTGACCTAGGTTTTATTATGAAAACTTCACCTTCCAGGATCGCTAAAAAGAAAACTCATGCTGTCGTCTGGGCCATCCCGCCAAGAACTAAATGGCTGCCAGAGCTGGACCATAATAAGACAGGACATGAAGATATGGCTCACATGCATACCACTGTATGCCTCCGAGATTTGGTCCTCAGCACCAAATTTGCCAACAGAACAGATCCATGGAATACTAGATCCTACGTTGGATGAACCGCAGAGTGGGAAATCCACTCACTATTATTTCTCGATCAGTCTTACAAACATACTCAAATATAACGACCAAGGATATATGTCCACCCTAACGAAACTGCTGCCTAGACGAACTGATTCCCCCTCTGTTGATGAGATTATTTCGGGACGAAGAACTAGAGAGAGACCAAACAATCAAAATGACATTTACGAACCTTTCAGGTCTAAAGATGTTCCCAGGCAATACCCTATAGTTCTTCAATAGCCTTTTAATAAAATCAGATAGCGCTGTCAATGATGGTTCTTGCAGACGCCGGATGTTTGAAGAAACCTATCGTTAAGCCGCCCTATAGATTCTGACGAGCTCCGTCTTCTGCTCTGCTACTCCTAGAGCTCAAAGAGGTACCCTCCTCCGCGAACATTAAAAAATTGTGTACAGATCTATAAAGATTATTTTATTCTAAACTGCACTGCGTAACAGCATCAACACTGCTTATGGCACTATGCATATGTTAAATGTTTTCATTTATTATTTCATTATTGATGTGTATATACGATATTATAAAGATAATACATGTTGTTTAGCGTTGTTATGTAAGCCAAATGATGATCTTTGTAGAATAGATCTGTTGATACTGTACACCCCTTTAGCCTGCAGGCTGTTCAGAGGGTGAAGCAATAGGTAATAAAGCAGATTTTAATAATAATAATAATAATAATATTTTCTTTTTTAAATAAAAATTGTTTCGTTTGCGGTCGGAAGATGGCGCAGCGGTACCTATTTACCAGAGTAATACAATCAAATATTTTTATCACTGCGTTGTTTACACAGTGCCAATTCCAAACAAGTTTTCATGGACAGGGAGTGGTATAAGATGATAATATACGTGGCCTAATTGAAAATGAATGCACAGCTAGATAAATCTGAAATTCATAAATCAGTAATTTGGCGACTGACTCGGTCGATGGATTGCTCATTAAAATTCTAAGAAATTTGATTACTTAGATTTTTCTCCAAATGAAATCAAAGCTACTTTATTACTTCTTCACAGCACTGTGCATCTCTGTACGGTCAGCTGAAATTGCACTTGACTGTACAAAGAAGTTTGATTTAGACGGGGAGATATGCAACATAATCATCAAAGGGCCCTCAATAGATAAAAATAAGTGGGAGTTTCCTGGAATGATTCAAACTAATTCAACTTCATCTCACTACAAATCAGTCCTCGAGTAAAACTTCCATAAGATTAACAGATCATGAACAGTGAAGTCATATGAGGAAGATAAACTTCCAAGTACGTGATCAGTTGAGAATAAAATAACAATGCAACTATCTTATCACCTGGCAGGTATATATCAAGTCAAAGGAAATCTTATCTTTGCCTGCTGATTCAATGAATTAATCAATCAACATAATGATAAGGAATTAAAGTGTCCCTTTAAGATTAATTAAGAAATAAAAGACATCGTTGAGCGTTCACGAGAGAGGTACTCTTCCAGGAAAAGAATCAATTACAAGATCTAAATTAAATTCTTTAAGTTAATTTCCATGATTTTCTTAGATTCAACTCCAGTCTCAAAAATGACAATACGCAACAACTGATGTTCTTTGCCTACATGCATTTCCTCCAGAAATATTCATTTAACATAATTATAATGAATTAAAGTCTTTCATTAGCTTAACTCGAAAACAGTGAAGACTCTTGGCCCTAGCATCACACCAAAAGTTTCCTTCTTGTGATGCATTCTTTTTAGAGAACAGCATGTACTCAGCCTCTCCAGAAGTAAATAGAAATTTCATTACAGCTGTCAACTGTTATTGCAAATACAGTGCCCCGCCAAAATATTCGAAACCCTATGTAATTTCTATTGACAGTGCAAAGGAAATATATTCAAATCAAGGAAATAACAAGATATGGTCACCAGACGTCGAGAATCTTCTCTGGCTTCCATAAAGGATTTATTGTTAGTGTGCTAAAAGCTTGACTATAGTAGTAAACTCTGTAGAAATCGCATAGGGGTCGAAAGGGAAAATTTATGAAACGTTCGTTAATAAAATATCTTGGTTTTAATAATCAAGTATGTACATAGCGTTATTAATGCGTAATTCATTACTGATAAAAATAATAGATAATTGTAGTTGAAATTAATTTAAAATAATGAATATATATGCTTTGTTGTATTAGGCACGATATCATAGTGTGGAATATATGATCGTATTTCATCCCATGTATTTTCACAAATAGATTGTCTGTGAAAGTCTTTGGTGTTTTGGTTAGTTTTCTTTCTTAATATCGTAATATTTATTTTCGATTTGGTGTCTCATCCTAATGAAAAGCAAATGAATAATAGAAGAATCTCGAAGAAGAACCGCATAAGCGAAGTCCATCGGCCTCTTTCATGATTTGTAATTTTATAGCACAACTTTACTAACAAATTAAATATTTCAAATCAGATATATTGTATGTAATAAAAACTGTTATTTGAACAAGAAAAACTTTGCTGATAGCATTGTGAAAAACTACTTTTGTTCACCTTTATCTGCACCAGATACTTGCGAAAAATAAGCAAAACTACCTAACAAAGAATCTTCAATTTAATTAACTTCCGGTGTTATTTAATAATATATTTAAAGTTTTGTTTGCCACGTGTCTGCTTTCCTACAAAGTAGCGATGATGGTATAAAAAATAATGCTAAAATAAGTTGTTTGTGTAACGTCTCGTTTTCTAGCCCTATTTTTCTTTTTAACAGGATAACAAAATATCCCACATTTTCTCGGAAAACAATTTAATTTGACAATTCACACATTTCTGTTTTGTTAGTTTTGTGCGTTAGCTGAAGCTGAGTGTAATCTTAATTATCATATTATAAGGAAAAAAGTTAGAGAGGATTTTTAGAATGATTTTGACTTTTTAATGCGAACATGACTTATAGAATTCATTTTCCAGCCTACTTGAGCATTTTACAAGTTTCCGTATCGCAGAATTTGATGGTCATACTACCTGGAACTGTTTACAAAAATCATGTCGATTAGTTTTAAACCACTCTGTTTTAAGGTAATGTTCCACCATGATCACACACACGCTGAATTTTTCTGTACATTTACAGGGGTCACTGCATTTGCGCATTCATAATGTCACTCGTACATTTAATGTCTCCAGTACTCTTTTACTAGAAGTTATTCGCATTTTCATTTAAAATGATCCTGTAGAATTGTAGATCAATGAAGCAATGAAGTGCTTGTCGAAACGTTAAGGTGACTTTTCAAAATTTTCCTTAATTTTAAATAATTAAATCACTCTGCATGGTTTTTGATGTTTGTAAACTAACTCTGTTTAACTAGGTTTTTTACACTGATTTCAGAAATATTAATTGTTTTTTTTTTTCTACCACGATCTATTTTTCTCACAAATCACTTAAGTTGATGTGAATCATTGAATGTATTAAGTTAGGTGTAAATGCTGGGAATTTGGAAACTGAATCTTCACATGCTGGCAACACTGCCTTCAGTGATTTGTTTCTTTACCTTGAGAGCTCCATGCAGCAGTATTTATCAGTGCGAACTCAGTTTAGTTTTGAAGTTATCGCGTCAAACGTGATAACCGTTCGTGAAAAGTTCGTGAAACGTGAAATTCTTCTTTATTCTTTTTCTTTCAGCTCTGGAGTGGACTCCCAAAGGTGTGTTCTTTTTTTTTTGTTGTTGTCTCATAAACTGAGACCCTAAGCATCCCACGTACTGGAACTGGTCCACGTTCCAGTGGTGGAGACGAATACTCAGAAGCACGTTTCCGGGTGATTGCTGCTTCTGGGTAGCCAAGCGTCTAGCACAAACAACACAACACCAACTAATTACACTTGTCTGGCTCAATTTTACAGAGTCTGTAAAATTACAGTGATACGAGTGTACGTCCTTCACATAAATTGTGAAGGACTTACCCAACGCTGGAGAATTAAATCAAGCATATAAGTAACGCTTCTTTGGTCTCAATCCTTATAGATATGGAAAAGAAACCATCTGATATGACGGAACAAGTATGCAGCATATGTAACATTGTAAATAAATACGCCATTAAATGCTCGCGATGTGGCAGCGTTATTGGGAGATGCTATTTTCAAGTTGACATCGTGCGCTTAAATCAAAGCAGACGAAAGAAGTTCCTTTGCTCAAAATGCCGGTCCCACAATGAGAACAATAACACAGAACAACGGGAAGAAATAAATGCAGCAGAATCTCACGTCATAGACACGGCGACTCAGAAACTGAGGAACCTTCCCCACATGTTTCCGACAACCTCTCGGTAACGGAGCTGAACGGGAAGCTTAGTGGCTCATTAATTGATATCTTTGGTTGTGACGCATGCCCAGACGATTGCGAGCACAAGAAAATATATGAAGATGGAAATGATACTATTGACTACATGAAAGAAATAGGTTGCAGTGGGGCTCGGAATGATCAAGAAAGTAAAACAGATCAGGATTACTCTAAGCATGCGTCACAAATGCTAAAAGAGTTACTCGAGGAATTCCTTCCGATCCACAAAACTCTGCAAAGAATCCAAGAAGAAAACCATGAACTGCATGAACAGAATAGAACATTAATAGACAAACAGAAACTAATTGATGGTAAATTAGACACAATCCTAACTCAACTATGTGCAATTAACGGAACAATTGGACGAAATACCATGCAGTTTATTGTTTTCTTCTTCTACAGTCAGAAATGCTAAAAGATTTACTCGAGGAACTCATTCCGGTCCACAAAACTCTGCAAGGAATCCAAGAAGAAAACCATGAACTGTATGAACAGAATAGAACGTTAATAGCCAAACAGAAACTAATTGATGGTAAATTAGACATAGTCCTAACTCAACTATGTGCAATTAACCGAACAATCGGACAAAATATCCCGATACTCGAAAACCCACAGGCTTGCCCAGCTGGAATTTCAAAAGTTGCAAGAGGGAAACCGATGGAGAGGGTTCCCTCTTGCAAGAGGGAAACCGATGGAGAACCCGCACAGTAAATCACCACGGACGACTACCCTCAAAGGTAGGGCAGAGTTGAAAGATGCTGATCCCTGCAAAGAGCAGTCACCCCCTCAAATTTTTGATGATTGAAAAAAATCAATCCTCCAATAAAAAGTATGCACAAATGCACAGGTCGGAAAACGGTCCAGCGACCGCTATCTCCAGCTGTACTTCTTCTACAGACCAAGGTCGCAATAAAAAGAAATCAACCCCTCCACCAGAGGCAAACATGAATCAGAAA
The DNA here is from genome assembly GCF_048544385.1 of Mastigoproctus giganteus. Lineage (NCBI taxonomy): Eukaryota > Metazoa > Arthropoda > Arachnida > Uropygi > Thelyphonidae > Mastigoproctus > Mastigoproctus giganteus. The sequence continues at coordinate 35,652,603 of NC_143583.1, read as the reverse complement.
CATACTTTTGCTCAGGTTGTTTCTCTGTCGACAAAAACGGCCCCTCAAAATACCAGTAAAAAGGACCCCCCTCACCTAAATTCCCATCAGAAACAACATGCCATACAGACAAATGGCGATTCTACTGATCATCCTCCAACATCCCAGGCTTGAGATGTTGGAGGATGATCACCCTTGTCTTGCAGAAAGATACAGCATCACCTCAGTTCAAACAAGAGGAAAGCTATTTGTCTCGCAGATTGAACCCAGTATCGCACCGAGCGTCATCAAAGAAATGTGTGTAGAGGGGATGGGTATCGACGTAGACGTACGACAAGTACGAACAAGACATCCAGCATATTCCTCCTTCACTATCTCATGCTCTATCAGTTGCGAAGCACGATTACTAGACAAAACCATTTGGCCCAGTGGCACCCTGGTTAAACGCTTCAAGGAACGTGCTTCGAGGCCCTCAACTAGGGTAGCGCAGTAGCAATTAAGGAATTCCTCATCCGACCCGAAAGAAAATATGTGAATCTCTCTTTTCCTTCAAAATGTGCGCAGCATAGCCAATAAACTTCTCACATTGCAGAACCTTCTATTAAGCTCGGAATATGAATTCATCTGCTTGACAGAAACCTGGCTTCAAAATAATAGACAGCTAGATGCTCTGGCTGACAATTTTGGTTTTAAATGCGTTACAAGAGGAAGAGAAAACAAAAGAGAAGGAGGAGTAATGATACTCTTTAAGAATAATTTCTCTGTAATTAAAAACCAAGAGTCACACTCGGAAAATTTTGAAGCCGTCTCAGCAACCTTCAGAGATCGTACAAAGAATGTACAAATTTGTATCCTATAACTTCCACCCAACCATGACAGCGAAGCCAGAAATGAACTCCTTATTTGGCTCGTCGAAACTCAAACCCAAATGTAGAATCTATCGTGATGGGAGATTTGAACATGCCTCTTCCTAAGCACAAAGATGCAAAGGGCGAATTGGATGGTACTATGGAAATCCTCTCGATGAAACAACTTGAAACGCCATTCACAAGAGGCACACAGCGCCTTGACCTGGTGTAGTACAAACTCTAGACATCACATTAACTGACAGTACGACTCTCTTTGCTTCTGATCACATCCCTCTCTCAATCCAAACCAACCTAAGAAGTCAAGCTTGTAGATAAAAAGAGAACTGGAGGTGGGAAAACAACGCTGATGTTATCTTCTCAACCAAGTATGTAAAACCAGGCGTAATTTTGAAATGTCTCGTGAATTTCAACTGGCAAAATCTCTTCCAACTCCCCGTAGACGATGCCTCAGAAGCACTTTCGGATACTCTTCATATTATTGCTCTTGAGGGGGGCATCAAAACGCATTAAAATTTCCGATTGAGCAAATTCCTGGTTTAGTTCACAAGTAAAGAATGCTTTCAAGAACAAGCAAAAACTCTTCAGAAAATGGAAAAAAAAACTGAACATCCACCTGATTATATTCGATCTAAAGAAGCTAGAGCACGGTTCATTCGAGTGAAACGTCAAGCTCACTATGACATGGTGCGATCACATTTAAAGAAAGGAAGCAGAATATCTAATAAGAAAAGGCGTACGGATATAATGCCGGAGCACATCTTCTCAGAATGGACCCAAGCCACCTTTGGAACTCCTCTGGCAGAAAATTAAGTTGACAGTGAAGCCAACATAGAGAAAATTCGTGAAGCAATCAACAAACTTAAGACAGAGGTCTCTGCTGAACTGTCTCAAATCAATATCACTAGAGATGACGTGAAAGCCGCCGTGAATAGCCTCAAGAATAAAGCCATAATTGGGCCTGATAAATTCCCGTTCTTCATGATTAAGATCAGCAGTGTATACATCATAGATCTGCTCCTTCACATTTTCCACAAAATTTTAAGTGAAAACCACTTTCCGAAGATATGGAATATGTACTTCATTAAACCTGTTCCCAAAAATAACAATCCTAATTCGCCAAAGACTACAGGCCTATTGCAATTGGATGTTCGTTTCAAAAAATAATTGAGAAATCCATTTTACATACCATCTACCATCACTGCTTCGGGCATAGACCGGAGTACCTTCATTCAGTGATCCCACAAAGATCTACTACCACGAATCTTATGGAGACTCTATTTCGAATCCAACACGTCCTTAACTTGAGAAAGCAATTAGATATTGTCTTCTTAGACGTTGCATCCGCTTTCGACAGTATATCCATCTCGGCTATTATTATCATCTTGGAGGAATATTTCCATATAACTGGGCACGTGTTAGCTATAATAACGAGTTCTTTGAGGGAGAGACACATCACTGCCATAAATGAAATTTCCAAAGAGACCTTCCAAGTCGACAGGGGAGTCCCACGAGGTGGTGTCCTCTCTGCTACTCTCTTTGCAACAGCACTGCATCCTTTCCTGACCCAAAATCAAAGTGGTAGATGACTTTCATCAACCGGTGAAATACCACCACTTTGCTTATTGGAGGCTTGAAGTGGTGAAACCCATGTTTAGTCTCTAGAGCAAAGTTTCCAGCATCCCTTTTCCCCCATACTTCTCCTTCAACCCATGCACGGTACTAAGTACTATAGGTTTTAATACTTTTCGTGTTTGGAGTTTTCATAGAAAAAAACAATTTGTCGTATATGCAGACAACTTGAAATTTTTCATCACTTCGAACGACCAAAACATATCCTTACAACGCAACAACGAAGCAAACTCCAAAATTGCCGAGTTGCAAGAATACCTTAATTGCATGGGGCTCTGACTAAATGAACACAAGACAGCACAAATGGTTTTCACCAACAATGTAATAAAAAACACATATCAATACGCGTGAATGGCAGCGTGGTCAAAAAAGTCAGGACACATATTGATCTTGGTCTGAAATGGGATGAAAACCTAAACTTCACACCCCATTTCGGACATGTAAAGAAGAACACGTACGCAGCGCTATGGACCTCCAGACAGGAACTGGTAGGTATCAGGAATCTTGACCTTGTTAAACAATATATTTTAAGATGCGTCATCCCTATCCCACTCTACGCATCTCAGATTTGGTCTTCTGCCCCAGATGCTACCATCAAGGCTTTCCTGGGTTTAGAGCATTGGATGCTGAGATGGTTAAACAGGATCACTACGCAGCCATTTACAACCCCAAGGACTGTTTTATATGCCAACTTGGATGTCACGCCTTGGTCTCACATAATTGTCACCAAGAACATTCTACGCTTGGAAAACTGCTGACTGGGAGACTCGATTCGCCGAAAACTGACTACCTGCTGACTCGGTCCCGTATGACGCAAAGGTGGGCGAATAGGACACCATCTCCTCCACTCGGTATCGCGCTCACGCAGCTGGGAAGCCTTCAGCGATTTTTTCGTTCTAACACCATTAAGATGTACAACGATCTTCAAGCAGACCCAGAAAGGCTTTGCACAGAGAAGAGGTACAGGACTTAAATGTTTTACAGTATCGCGCTCGGTATCGCGCTCACGCAGCTGGGAAGCCTTCAGCGATTTTTTCGTTCTAACACCATTAAGATGTACAACGATCTTCAAGCAGACCCAGAAAGGCTTTGCACAGAGAAGAGGTACAGGACTTAAATGTTTTACAGGACTGAAATATAATTAATTAGACAATGTATAACTTGTATAATTTATTAAGACAATGATATGTATAAATTATAAATGGATAATTATGTATATAACTTACATTTGTATATATGAATGTGCGCCCCCTGGTTAATAGCCGTAAGTGGGTGTCTCTTAGGAGAAAATAAAGATAATAATAATAATAAAAAAATAATAATATTGGAGAATGTAGCAGCAGGGAGTGCTGAAAGTGAAGCTTCTGAAGATGAAATTGAAGTCTGAAGTCTGCACGCCCAGAGACATCGATTCCAGTCCTTAACTGTTTTCACAGCATTAATTGAATGATCTGGTAAGAGATTTAAATTTACCAAAATAATTTGGAGAACTCCTTGGTTCTGCACTCGTCCCCTTCTTTTCTGAGGATGATTCTATGGTTTTTTGCAATAATATAAATGACTTACTGAACGATTTAGGAATTAGTTACAGTCCTACACAGTGAAGGCTTTTTATTGACTCATCAAAGAGGAGTCTCAAAGATATGTTGCTCCACAATGGAAATAATATCATCATAACCAGAATCATCTTAACTCTGGCAAAGCTACTAACGGAGAGAATAGATGCGCCGAAAGTGGGAAACGTGATCACTCGCCCTCGGATGATACGACCGAGAATAAACAGGGAAGAACCAAGTCTCAAGTGCCAATTGACTCAGTTGGACTCTCTGGGTGGGGAGATTCTTCTCAGCAAATACTGTGAATTATTTTAATAATTTAAATATAGGTCCAGAGATGCTATGTACTATCAAAATGTATAGGACAGAAATCTTTGGTAATATGTACCGGCAGGTACAAATATAATAAGAATATACTAACTTAATAATTTATATAATAATATTTAGCTTTTAACAGTTATCTAGTAATTAATTAAAACAACTTAATAATTAATTCATTAACCACATGCTCTGTGTTTATTCATCTCAAAATTTTGTAAATATGTTCTTGTAAATATGATTGTAAATACTGAAATAAGGTAACCACACCCTCTAGCTACATGCTGTTCATGGGTGTCTTGAAAGAGAAATAAACAGATAATAATAATAATAATAATAATAATAATAATAATACAATACAATTTATTTATCAAGAGAATATGTCTACAATAAATGAACTTGTTAAGAAAAGTGAATTTCTTGACAACAAGTTGAAATTCTTCATTTACAACAGTTTTGTATACAAATTCTTTTACTACCAGAAAAGACAATGAAGTCACTACTCATATTACATTCCACACTGTAAACAGAGACAGTAACTTGTCTGTATAGCAATTTTAATCCACTGTATCATTGAGTATCAAGAATTTTCTTATTAGAAATTTTAATTTGGAGATGGGATAACTTCTCCTGAGCCTGAAATCAACACTAGCCAGCAAGTTGTTTATTATATTCATTGTGTGCCTATCTCCAAATCTATTTAGTACCTAGGGCGAGGCAAAGTAATTGCTTTTGGGTTCCTTAAATTATGTGTGCCATTCGATTAATAATAATAATAATAATAATAATAATAATAATAATAATAATTATGGGTCAATTCCAATAGCTCACTCTGTGCGTTTGAATGAAACATATGCGAACCTGTTGACAAATAGTATGAAATGGTTGGTTGGTCTGTGCGGACTTTAAAGTGATAGGCATGTTACTTGGACAGCAATCTGGCAACATAAAAATGCATTTCTTTTTGTGAATGGTACATTCGGGCAAGGATTAAGAACTGGGATGTCAAGCTTTAGCCAAAGAGGGGCAGTTTGTTGCCTGAATTAAAAGAACCCGTTCACAAACCACTGATAGACTCCAAAAACTGTCCTACTCCTTCCCTTGCACATCAAACTGCGTTTGATGTGACAGTTTGTGAAAGCTTTACGTCAGGATGGTCCCTGCTTCAACCCCTTTATACTAAATTCTCATCGATCACCTAAGAGAAGCCAAAACAAGGTATTTTTGTTGGACCTCAAACTCGCAAACTGACAAGGGATCGACATTTTGAGGGAACTATGAATAAAAGCGAAAAACAGGTATGGATTAGCTTCAGATCTGTTATTGACAGCTTCTTAAGAAACAACGAGGATCCAGACTATAAGATTATAGTTCTGCCCTTTAACAGTGTTTTCACCATGCATTTAAATATAAAAGTCTACTAAAAGTAGCATTTTGTTATAATTTTGGTGCACAAATTCTGCCAAAATTAATAAATAATTTGTGAAAGTTCATATTGTTTCGTGATTTTTAAACCTGATGTGATGGAAATAAACGGATGTCTTTTTGAAACAGCATTAGAAAATGATTCAGAAACACTCTTTTCTGAAAAAATATCAGTGAATTTTTTTTTTCAAAATGTGTTATCAGTGCTATCCAAAATGAACTTTGCATTTGTTCGCCTGAATCTGTGCTATCGCTCTATTTGTCTTTTGTTATCACAAGTTTTCTTTGGACGTTATGCAACAAATATTAAAATAATGTTAAGGTATATATCTATATAGTGTTTGCGATCAGTAAGAGCTTTTTTTGTATGGGTAATTAATAAATGTCCCTATTTTTTGGTTAATTCAAGTGGAAATTGTTCCTGAAGGATACCCCCCTCAAAAAAAAAAAAAAAAAAAATTAACCATATGACACGTTCCAGGCAATAAATGCATATATGGCATTTATACGTGCTTAAATAGAATATAATAGAAATTATATAATTATTTCTGCCTATCATTTCATAGACACAATGATACGGATCTTGAGTACCACTGGTTGGCAGTTAAGTTAAATTTAGCGCCACCAATATGCAAATTGTACTGTGATATTTAGACTTAACTGAAAAATTTTAAGAACTGCTTTCTGTATATTTTTTTTCATAATTTGTTAAGATTCGTAATTTTCAGAAATTACAGTACTTTTGTTTATTCAATAGTTAAAAATAGATTTTATTTCAATAATATTTTCTTATACTTTATGAATGGATGCCGAAATTTATTTGATGTTGACCAGTTAAAAAGTTAGCAACTTGCACTAGGATACTTTCCAGTTGAGTTATTTTGACTAGAGTTTAAAATTTGTCAAAAAAAAGTGTCAGTCAAATACACAGAGCTTCATATCAACATCTACTGGCTGGGCGGAAATAAATATATGCCCCTTTAATAAAGATTCCTCCTGACAGATTTCCCTTGAGTTGTCAGGGAGTACTGACATCTCAAGAGTACCTCTCGGCACGAGCGCTGCTTAAAAAAATTTTCCCACAGGGGGAAACTTGCAGGTTAGTATAGAATAAAAGGAACTGCTCACTAATCTAAAAAAATAATTATGCAGCTATCACAGGCCCACCTATCATATCGTCCATGTTCACGATTTTTTAATTAATAAAGATTTTTTTTAAATCGTAACATTTTCAAATCACAATTTAAAAAATAAAACTGAAATTCTAACACTTTATTTTTTATATTATTTTTTCGTTTCTATTAAGAACAGATCACGATTTTTTTTTTCAGGGGAAGGTAATTTGATTTAATTTACTTATTATACGTGATCAAATTTTTTTGGTATTTAGTGCTCAATCCAAATTTCCATGTCCATTAAAGCTTTCATAACTTTTATTATGAAAGTTTGTAGGGACAAGAGCCATTTTCATACCAGATTTTCGACAACCTTCACCTAATTTATTCTTTAAGGTCTTGCGAGCTACTATTTAATAGCACAATATCATTTTCGTATTTCTACGGCCGCCATAGCCGAGTGATCAGGCGCTGGTGCTAAGTACATGTGGCTTGAGTGACCGTGGTTCAAATAGTTGCAATTAGGATTGTATCGTTTCTTTTTAATGTAAAACTTATTTTGAATACCTGTATTAGAATTTTTGCGTTCTTGCAGTGAAATGGTTGGTAATTTTACTTGAACCAAAAGTAAAATTACAACTTTTTTTGTGTCCCCACCCTCTAACAATGGCGCCTCAGAAAAGACATGTTGGTAAAAATTGTATCACCATAGATTTTGTAGATGGATCCCGAAAACTTACCGATTTTTATATTCAACGTATGTTTTCCCAATTATTTCATTTTCAGAATTCGTTTAGTTCAAGTTTTCATCCCTGAAAATCTGATCATCCTGACCCAGAGATGGCAAACCAATGGCACACTCGTTGAGGGGCTCACGTAGATAAATATACAGGCACTCAATCACTCGTAAATAGTTTATATATATTTTATTTCGAGACAATTTCCTTTAAGGCTAATCTTAGTCAATTTTTATAAAACAAAATTGACCACAATTCGCCAATCAACCAAATTTTATGATTATGGCCAGCAAAAATTATTTATTTATTTTATTATTATTATTTTATTTATTTATTATTATTATTATTTATTTTTTTTTTTTGCAGCTTAATTTGGGTACTTAATGGTGGTGGTGTTTTTGGACACTTATCGCTGCGCTGACCTATTCGAATTTCTCAGTAATCTTCTCTTACCTTTGGGCCAATACGAGTTCGTTAGAATAATATACAGCCTTCGTTTCTTTAAGAAAGAAGTAGAAGAAAATCCAAAGTGGCTGACATTAATCCAATCTGTCATTTACCAAAAATAATAATTTTGGTAAATGACAGGTAAATTTTTGGAAATCTAGCAATCCATTATCCTGCATTACCCATTTTTCCAGATACGTTTTAAAAAGGTAAAATCCTGCAAACTATCCAGAATAGGCAGATTTAATTTCCCACTGCGCAGGGTTGAGGTTCAACTCACAACCGAAGCTTATACAGTGGTCCAATGACTTAGAGAAATTTATAAGGAGAATCTAATTGCGCAGGGTTGAGAGCAAGATTAGCGTCTCGTTGATAATAAATGATGGATTACGTAGAGTCTGGATTTCACAATTCGCACGTGAAGCATTAAATTGATCATTAGATTAACGATTTACTGAACACCTTTACTGTTTTGTGGAATGCTTTTAAAACTTTTAGACGGTCGTCTTGTCTGCAGACATCGACTGTATTTTCATCCATTCTTAATTACCCATATGCCACTTAAAAGAAAGTTAACAAGTCTAGAGGACTGTGGTCTATTTAAACGCATACCACTACTCTTATCTATTGTGGAAAAGGTATTGTCAAAGACTCTCGATATTAGGGCTTCGGCAAGGGAACTGTGAGAAACTTTTCACTTTTCTCTTTTCTAAATCAACTGGTGCAGGCTTTCTTTTAATGGAGAGTAATCATTACCTCGTAGAGCACTCCCAGTAAACATTAAGAGGGAGTAATATTATTGTATGGAATGAGCAGCCAGATTCTTTGGAATGTTTCAAGAAGTCACAAGTCTTCTTCCAGAATATTTTGAATGGCATATTTTTAAGAATAGATTTTGAAGGGAAATATGTAATTTCATTTTTACTATACTGTTTAGTATTTAAATATGAAAAAGGCAACACTCGAATTAGTCACCGGCAGTCATTGTGTGGAACAGTATACCAGATTGGTAAAATATTAATGGTAATAAAGGTGCAATTAACCTTTAATTTCAAAATGAATAAGTTAATTAAATATAATTAAAATTGATATAATTGATATACAGCCCAGTCTGAAACAGTCACAAAATGACACAGAAGCTGAATGACGCTGGAAGTCGGTCAACGACATTGATCGCACCATCTTGCATTCACAATCCTAGTACAGTACTGTTTCTCCAAAGGTCTACGAGCATATTTATAGTCGTGTCTGACATGTGGGTCTAGGGTAGGGTGCGGCCAACTATCGACAGAGAGATGTAGGAAACAGAGAGTTTGACGAGATTTAATTAATTGAGTTATTTCAAATTTCAGAATTAAGAGCATAATCTGTTTCTTTTAAATATTCATTAAAATATTCCGAATTTGCTTCTCACATGTATTGCGATACTTCTGCCCTGGAAAGTAATGGTTAGTTCCAAATGATCATACGACAAGTAGACTGCAGTACCAGTTAAAAGTCGGATAAAGAACACATGCACAGTCAACGACTGATTGATGGGAGAGAGAGGATACGACGAGTAAAGGACAAAGACTGCTTCACATGAGTTGTGATAATAGGTTGCCACATAGTGAGCATGTCTATTCATCGTATAACAGATCGAGTGGGACATCCTAAAATTAACCGTTGGAAACATCGTACGCCAATAGAAGACAGAAAGCCCAGGCCAGGTATAAAATCATTAATCATTAATGACTCACAAGTTATGTCGATAGTTGAAACGAATAGTTAGAGGAAACGGAAAAGACACTCTTAATGAACTATTGTTGTTGTTTTTTGGGCTTATTGGCGCAAGGGCAAGTGGGCCATAATGATCCACTCTTAATGAGTCGAGAAACAATTGACACAACTGGAATAAATGTAGGAATAAGAACTATCAGAAAAACCTGATATTACAGGAGTGCCAGAATGTGATATGATGAATCATACTACATAGTTTAAATATCTTTTGGATACACCTTGGTATGGCGTAAGCCCAAAGAACAGTTTACCCAGGTTGTACTAGGGGCGTTTGAAAAGTTCGTCGTCTGAATATTTATTTGAGAATTATAATAGCATGTTACTTTCCAACATAGTCTTTCCAACACAACCTATGGAGTAAATACACTTTTTCCACCGATGCTGCAATGCATCGATTTCAGTCGCGAAGAAAGTTTTGTCTTGTGCCTCTAGGAATGCATCCACTGCAGCAATGACGTCACTATAGGTGGAAGAATGGATACTAGCCAGGTATTTTTTTTCAAATTAGGAAATAGCTGGAAGTCCGATAATGCTAGATCTGGTGAATATGGAAGATGGTACAAGATTTCAGAGCCGGACTCATGCAGTGCAGCCATGACAATGACAATGTAAGCAGGTGCTTTTTCCTGATGCTACACGGTCCTTTGCCGAGTTTTCCTCCGCGTTTGCCTTTGATTTTCACTCAAACCCCTCACAACGTCTGCTTAATATGTCCTTGTGATTCTCTCGCCTTTCTGGCTTTTTCCACTAGCAAAACCCTCAGCATCCCAAAAACCTATGCTCTCACCTTGCCAAAAGAACGAATCGACATGGCTTTCTTTGGAGAGGAGGAGAAGAGCTTGTTTACACTGTTTGCACTGCTCCTTTTTCTCTGACCGAAAGTGACAGATCCACGTCTCATCCGCGATCACAAACGATGCAAGAACCTGCTTGAAAATGAATGAAAATGTTCACTTGACTTGACAATTCTTGAGCGATTTTGATCTGCTATCAACAGCTTTAGACCCATCGTACTGACAAATTCCATAGTGAGAACCCCTGTTATTATATGATGCACACGTTCAGATGAGATGCCCAAGATGCTGGCAATGTACCGAACTGCCATTCGGTAACGAGCCATTGAGAGCCAAAACATGAGATCCCATTTCGAACACAGAAGTAACCGCGTCCTTACAAGAGGAGTCCGTTGGAAACATCGTACGCTTTTGGTATGTGAGGCTGGAAATGTACCAGCCTCACATACCAAAAATTTGTAAAAAAAAGTGCTTCCCCCAGAGAGTTACTGATGTCATTAAATGGCCGTCATACTCGATATTAAAAATTTCTCTCTTCTAACTAGGTGCTTCTTGTTGGAGAATACTCTATGTTTTCAACCGAGTACAAAAGCCATTCATTATAGTTGCACCTTAAAGGGGAGGGGAAAACCATCTGAATAAGGTTGCTTTTAACAGCTATGAGTATGAATAAAGTAGCCAGTAAATTTAAGTAAAGAAACCTAAATTAAGTCTTTTAATGAAAATATTTTGTTTTTGTTAGTTTGTTTTGATATACATTTAAATTATTACTTACCACTTTCCTAATTAGATTTTATCATTGCTATAACTGGGCTTGCCCACAAACAAAAGGAAAGGGATCTCTGAGGAATGGATTTAAGTTCTGAGTGAGGCTTCAAATACACTGAGCGATCACTGAATTATGACCACCTACCTAATACTTCGTAGGTCCTCCTTTTGCCTTCAGTACAGCAGCTATCCGACGTGGTTGATTCAACAAGATGTCGGAAGATGTCGGATTCAACAAGATGTCGGAAGATGTCGGATTCAACAAGATGTCGGAGGTATGGCCAACCAAGCTGCGTGTAATGCGGCTAGCAGTGCAGGTATGGAGGTGATTAGTGTATCCAGACGCCTGATATGCCTTTCCATAGTGTCCCACAAGTGCTCTATGGGATTGATATCGGTGGAGTTCGGAGGTCAATCGATATTATGTATTAGGTATTATTAGAGGCATTTGATGCAAGAAAGCAAGCTTATGCAGCATCAGCCAAAAAAAAAAAAAAAAAAAAAACCCACTTCCACTTCACCCCTCTGTTCTTTCAAAATACCTGTCCAGCTGATCCTTAAACTTATTTAGGCTATCAACCTCCACCACAAGGGATGGAAGTCTGTTCCACCAACCAACCACCCGCTGGCTTAAGGCAAATTTCCGCACGTCTTTCCTCAATTTGAATTTATGCCCTCTCAGGTGATTATTCTGAGCTAGAGGAAGAATCCCATCAGCATTGAGCATGCTCAAACCATTCAAGGCTTTATACACCTCTATCAGATCACCTCGCTGGTACCTAGTCTCCAGACACTGTAATTTGCAAAACTTAAGCCTTTCTTTCTTCTTAAGCCTTTCTTAAGCCTTACGCCGATGAACCTTGGTTAGGAGAGGATGCTGTAGGGGTCGTCTGCTGGTATAGCCCATACGTGCTAGCGTGCGACGCATGGTCATGCCAGATAATGTTCCGGGTTGGCTCATGCTGTATTGGGTAGTCAACTCTTCAACAGTGCTGCGCCTGTTCGCATGTACGAGTCGTCGGACCCGGAGCTCACCTCTAAATTCAACCTTTCGTTGACCTTTGCAGTTTTGCCGTTGGGTCGTTGTTTGACCATTTTGACGCCAGTCCTGGTACACTTTAACCACGGCAGTTCTCGAACACCCCCACCAGTTCAGCCGTTTGGGAAATCGAGGCACCAGCTTGTCGAGCACCCACAAATTTTCCTTTTATCAAAGTCCGATAAATCCTTGCTTTTACCCATCACACTCGGAATTTTACTACCTGCTGAACCACTGACACCTTATCATGTTACGTAAGTCGACTAACTCCGCACTCACGTGGTCAACGGGTAGCATTCAGTTTTTATAGGGTGGTCATAATTCAGTGATCACTCAGTGTAGCTTACAGGGAACATTGCTAGTCGGAAATATACAGTGACATTCTACTATGGGGCCCTTTTATCGAATTATTTATCCTTTATTGTATAAGTAAATAATATTTATTATAATTATATTGTACACATAGAATTGTGCGCAACTTTCTCTTCACAGCAGCAAATGCTAGGGATTATATACATTAACATATGGAAAATTTTCTTCTTCCTGCCCCGAAGCAGTAGTATTCGAAGAGCCCTTTTCTGTTTCAGCATGACAAAGTACCATGTCATACTGCATACCTGTACCAACTTTGTTTGAGTGCATGGTCTTGCAGAAGCTTCACTGGCTTGTTCAGAGCTCCGATCTTAACCTCATTGAACACCGTTAGGATGAACTGGAACGTTCACTTCAAGACGTTGTCTTAAAGACATTGGCTTCAAGCACGTTTGGTTCAAAACGATCCCGCAATCAATAGCCGAATTAACTGTTGTGTTGAAGGAGAAATTTACCAAAATACATACCTTCCATTTATCAAAAATTGGTTTGGAGGAATTAAATACTGTATACGATATTAAATACTGTAAGAAATAAAAAGATCCTTTTAAACAAGCAGGTATGTAGTTACTTTTGGCAATATAATATATATTATTAATTACAAATTTTGTTACTGCTCAGTTATTAATTCTGTTTACAAGTGTCCAAGGATGCCCACTTAATTAGCTTGTAGTGTAAAATGAGCAAAGCAGCTCAGTTTTTGCAAGATCGGTCCTGCCGAATTTTAATCAATAAAATTTACTCAACTTCTAGCCATGTATTCTGTGCTGTGTTCCTTCTTTACTTCAGAATTTCTATTAAAGAATTATTGCCAAAATTAACATGAAATGATAGATTAAACTAAGTCACTAAGGTCAACTAAGGTGATAGATTAGACTAAGGTCAGGTAAAGACGCCCTTTTAACTCTTTCATATTGGGTAAACATGCTCCCTCGATTTAAATCTCTTCAATTACTGTCTTTTTCATGGTCGTTAGCCTTCAGCGTTCAAAGAGGCCTATATCATCCCGATGTATAAAAAAGCAGGGTAAGAAAGCTATGTCTAATAACCGACCTATTACTATACTGGATACAATTTTTAAACTCCTACTTTATAAATATCTTAGTAAATACCTTTACCCTTTTATCAATAATCATCAGTATACTTTTCTTCCAAGGAAATCAATTGTTTCAAATCTGGCCTTGTTCTCTCATTTCTTACAAACTAATTTGGACAAAGGAATCAAATTTATTCGCTTTTCCTTGATATTTCACATGCATTCGACTCTGTCTACATCAATCTTCTGCTCTTCGAGCTTTCATCTTATGGTCTACGATCCCCTTTACTGGATTTGTTTGATTCGCTGCTTAGAAATCTTAAACTATCCGTAATAATTGATGGTACTTCAACTCCGTTTTCTGTTTCGCAAGGTGTTCCTCAAGGCGCACCCTTGGGTCCGTTCTTCTTTATTGTTTACATTAATGATCTGTCAACCTTGAGTGGAAACTCTATTTACAAAGTTATTTATTCTTCAACTAACAGCGATGAATTTCAGTCCTGTCTTGATTCACTCTCACTCTGGCTGAATAAAAATAATTTGTTTCTAAACCCAATAAAATGCAAATTATGTCACTTTCGCTCGAATCTTGCAGTTAAATCCTCTATCTTTACTAATTATTATATTGGAAACTCTAATTGCAAGTGCTGATACATTCAAGGATTTAGGTGTTCTACACTACTTTAGTATTTCGATCTGACCTTTATTCCTCTTCTCGTGTTGATCATGTAATATCTCAGACTTCCAAACTTCTTGGATTAATTAAGCGTTCTTATTCGATTTTCAAGAATGACAAAGTTATAATTCTTCTCTACAAGCAGCTTATACTTCCAATTTTTGATTATTGTGATATTATTTGGGCACCACAACAGGAATATCTTTCTCATAGACTTGCTAGAATTCAAATTAAATTCATTAAATTCTTATGCTTTCGAAATCGCCTTGCCTTTCAACATCAAAACTGTGAAGCTCTTTGTGGTAGTTTTAGAATCGTGCATCTTCACCCTAGACGGAAGGTCACTTTTTGTCTACAATATCATAAACTCTATTATCGATTCTCCATCTCTTCTTGAACAAATACCTTTCAGTGTACCCAGTTTGAGTTCTCTTTATAAATTTCTCACTGCCTATCCCTCGTACTCATCATTTACCTGGCAGTCCTCTGTTCCGTTTCCTTCAGGTATTTTTGAAAAATAAATAAATAAATGAAAAATAATAATGAATATGTTAAAAAATTTATTAAAATATTTTAACAGATTTTAAATATTTTTGAAAACGTCATAATATTTTAATAATATTATGGCGTTCAAAAAGAATATTAGGATATACAATTTCTTAAATTTAGTTTCTTTTCTGTACTCAAACCAATATTCTTTAAAGATTGTACAAATTTCATGGAGCCACGTATCCAGTCACATTTGAATAAGGAATGCTTCTACCAGTAGGTTGAGGCAGCTTTATTTTCAATCATTCTTAAAAGCAATAAAAATATTTGGCAACATTTGAAGATTCTTGCTTGAACACATGCTGTACTCACATCTAAACTATTCTGATGGCCAGGTCTGAATGTCTTAAGAAGATTTGCTGCAGTCATAGTCAGCTTTCTTTTTAATTCAACTAAATTTATACTTAGAAAAAGAAAATAAAACAAAAAATTAAATTACTTAATCTGTACATTTAATGTACGTCACCGACCAAAAAGAGAACGGCTAAGCCGAACTTCTTTTTGCAACATATTCCAGACATTCTCAATTTGATTCAGATCTGGAGAATTAGGTGGTCATGGTGATGTTGGAAATCTTGGAAATATTCATAAACCACTCAGATCCAAATTTTGTACGGCGAGTAGCTGACTTTCCGTCTTGAAAGAATCCATCCCAATTCGGATAAAAATTGAAGCATTACAAGATGAAGTTGGTCTGGTACGACTGACCCAGTCAGACTAACTCCATACCAACAAAACACACCCTATAACATAATGCCACCTACAGCCGCTTGAGGTGGCATTATGAACGACTTTATGAGGTTCTCGCCACACTTTCATCCTGCCATTGGTACAAAAAGTGCAAATCGAGACTCGTCAGACCACACAATGTTTTTCCACTGCTCCACAGTTCAGTCTTGCGGTTGTGGTAGCACCACACTAGTCGAATATATCGATTTTTTTTACAGAAATAAGTGTCTTTTGTATAAACACACGACTACCAAATCCCGAATTCTTTAACTCCAGCCGTATAGTTCGGTTGAAAATGGGTCTTTCTTTGCCTAAATTGAATTATTCAGTTATTTGCGACACACTGGATATTCGTTTCTGAAATTCGCTTTAAATTTCTGCCCCTCTCTCTCTCTCGGAGTGCGGAATTTCTTCCACATTTGTTTCTTTTAGAGCTGCATTTGCTTTTGGTCTTCCATTCATTGTATACTTTTGAGGTGGCTGCTTTCGACACACCAGCGATTTCCTTAGTTTTCTCAATTGTGATTCTTGCTAAACGTGTGCCAACAATAACACCTTTCTGAAATTCGGAAAGATTACTTGTCTTCCCCACGAATGGATCGACTAAGAAGCTCCAGGAAAACATACAGTATTTATGAGATTCAGGAACTTGTGCTTAAACAATGTAACACTTTATATCTGCATACCGCACGTTTAATTATCTATTGGAGCCAATTACAAAGGTTTCCATTTTTTTTTGCCAGTGAGTGTACTTTAAAATGCTTATTAATGTATACAAATATTAATCTAAGCTTGCATATTAATTGTGAAATTAAAACTTTCTGTATGGTGAAAAAGAAAAGCACAAGAAAGAATTCTTTCACCACATACAAATAGACATTTTTACCCATAGCTGGTGAAAACAAGCCCAAGGCAGCCATATTATTCAATAATCAGTTTCTAAACTCCAAACAAACCGCCATTGGTAGCTTGAAAAATCGACTTTTTATGCAGATAAGCCTTTTTAGATTGAAAACATTATTCTCCAAGTTTGACAGGTTTTAGTGTGTGTGAGTGTGTGTGTGTGTGTTAAGCTTTTATATTTAATGTATTTTTATATAATATGCATGACAGAGTAGTCCAACTGTACGAGGAAAAGACATCATTTGGATAAAAGAAAATTATATATCTTTATTTTGTGCATATACATCGCTTCACCACACATTTATAAAATAATACAAGTTTGCTTATCAGAGCAGAAGGGAGGTTGAGATTGGGAGTTGAAAAACAAAACAAGGACTACTACATCGTGCGGAATACTAGCGCCGAATTAAGGTTAAACAATTACACTGACATGAGCTGTGTTGTTGTCTGGTTTTGTGGTACACGAAACAAAAATGTCTACGTACTTATCCCTATCTCTTCTCTTCTCCATGTATCATCTATTTTAGCTTGTGTATAAATGCATCCACTAATGAGCCCCTAGTTTAGTGAAGGCATCATGCACAAGCTCACTGATTATTCAGTCAGACATTTTCTTTTTCATCTTCTTCAATTTGCGACCTGATAAGAAATATTTCATCACGCGCAACTTAAGTTAGAGGTCCTGAGGTTGTTTAAAGTGATGCTCCTCATTTCTAAAATTCTTGTTCAGCAGTGACAAAAATATTTTCCTCAACCTTGGTTAGGCACAATTAGTACGTTAGAACCTAATTGATAACACTGTGAAATCTACAGATGGTAACGCCGTCTATGATACACACTGGCAACTAAAGACAAGTTCAGTAATGTCGAGAATTGACCTTTTGTACTTCTTTGCCTTGGATATTAGGTTGGCTACAACAGTCATCAGTAGGAGGAACGATGTCAGCTTCTTGGCTTTCGGTATCACCGAGAAGGAGGGATTCCAAGTTAGGCAACTTATAAAGATCATGTGAGCACACTTTCGAGCTTCGAATACCTCCCTCTCTAAAGAATTTTTTTTTCTGTTTCTTTGTTTTTGTATGTATATACGTGTGTATTTAAATGCTTAATTTTAAGTCTTTTGTCTTTTTTTTTTAAACATCTGTAAACTGTCTGTTAAGATCCACTTGATTAAGAAAAATGTCCCCAGATCACATGGCTACGGCTAGTTGAAGTCTTAAAGTATAGTTTCATTGGTTGATGTTCGGGGTCCATTCACCAGAGAATATCTTGATGATCCTTCTCTTCTACTCACCAGATTTCCCATCATGAAAAGGTCTTTAAAAGTCTCACGGAATTGTCTGCTCATACCGCAGTAAATTGCGAAATTCACAGGATAGCTGAGCATGATGAAGAAGTTGGTAAAAAGAATGGTAGCATTAAGGTCGTCGTAATGAGCGATGTGCAAGTCCAAAGCGTTCTGCATCACGTGCAAGCTGGTAGTGACTCCCAGAGGGATCTCTACGGCTAGAAATACTGTCACCACCACGATCAACATCAGAGTCGTACAGTTGCTGTCTCGAAGTTTCTTACATTCGCTCTTGCGATTCTCTTTAAACAGCTTTTCTCGCTTTCTTTGGGCTTTCTTCAGTGCTTGGAAGAGCAGCAGATTGAGGACTACTAAGGTAGTGCAGGGGACCATGTGAACGAATACGATACGGAATCCGTAGTACATAGTATAGTAGGCCATATCCGTAACAGTGTCGCTGACCCAGCGCGCTGTCATGAATGCGCAACCCCAGTGAACTCCACCTTCCCATCGAAACTGAACAGGTTCGAAAACTCTATCGAAAAAGCGGGTGGACTGATGGAACAGTGACAGTATATAAACCCAGCACATGGCTCTCAAAACACGTGGCACCGTACACCAGCTTCTGGCTGCTGTCGGGTGACAGACGTAGATGTATCGCTGAACGGCTAGAAGTAAGGTCAACCAGATGGATGCTGTGTGGAAAAATGCTGGGACAACTTCGATCATAAAGTGATAGGCATAACATGCTGGAGTAGGATACAGAATCTTGGCATGGTTTCCCAAGGTGTACATATAGAAATACCAAGGTGCTGGAAAGAGCAAAGTCAAGAGGTCAGATATAGCCATCGCCAGCAGCACCAGATTTGTTGGCGTCCTCATATGGCGTTGGGACAGCACCACAACAATGAGCGTATTGGCAACTATGGTGACTACCAATAGGAAAGGCATAATGTAGCCAAACAGAGGCATGGCATACCGAAAGGGTATATCACCGGTGACATTCACAAGAAACGGGATCTCCCATGCGTACGGCAGGACTTCTGCTTCATCAGTTATGTTAGACGAGTTGAAAAAGTCAGTCAGAGAGGTTACTGGTATGATGAATGTTGTCTCGCTTAGATTCATTTTGAGTTCACTTTGCGAGCTTATTAATGGATTCATTGGGCTATGTGGATTATACATGAAGTTTCGGAGCATTCCACACTTGCTCAGAAACCAGGTTAAAGCCTTAACTCTGGATGTTATGACTTAATCATCGAAGATTTAGAAAACAGTCTTTAGCTGGTTAACATTGGAATTAATGAATGGTTACTTCGGCATCAAGGACAGATCCGGTTTATCTGAAAATGAAAAATATATATGGTAAATTTGATAATATTTTTGATATAGAATATATAAAGATGCGAACTATTTTTAAAATTTACGGAGTGGTTTTAGTGAGTAATCAAAATTTTAAAAATAAACTGAAATGAAAAATTAATTGATTACAGCTTGATTAAAGTGCAACTGAAACTGGGAATTTTCACTTTATAAGGCGCTTTTTTTAAATAGAATTCCTTTCGGTATTTTAATTAATTTCTTATTTATTTATTTAATTTATTTTAAAATTTTAAAATTTATTAATTAATATTCAGTTTATATTTTTATTTCTTTAGTTTGCTTTATACTAAAAAAATAAACAAAGATTTCAATCACCAAGACAAGGTGTACAATTAAACATCTCCATTGTATAGACAAATAAGAAAAATAGCCAACAGCAAAAGTTTAATATAATAACCAGGATTAAACTGAATAATTATTAGTATAGTCGAGTATTTATAGTTTAGTTTAATATAGTATAGTCTAAGATTTCACGAATAATTTAATTGTAATTATTTTACCATTTAATAATTGTAATTTATTTTTAATAATGAATTAGAATGTATTATGTATTATATTTTTTATGCATCCAAACATCTTTTGAAAGTGCATTAATTTCTTTCAATCATCATGCATTCAAAAATAAAACCTACTTTTTTTTTTTTTTGTAATAAGTAATTACGATTGCTTGCATAATTTCACAAAATCGATTTAAATTCGTTGCTAGGTTATTGTGTGATACTGTCATTTACTACCAGATGGAGGCACTGGGCATACCATGTTTTATTACAGTTCACTGAGTCGCATAATTAAAATACTTGTTTTAATTCCTTGTTAACATGGCAAGTATACAGAAAGTTTTGACCTTTTGACTTCTGGAGCTGTTCTGTCGATTTGTGTCACTCAGCCGTTTTAATTACTGCTCTACTAACGAACCAAAGCTTAATCCGTCGATTGATCCGGGTAACCGAGCGGCAGATAGGAGGGTAAGATGACGGCTTGTAAGTTGCGCGGATTATTTTCCAGTTTAATTACTGCATGGGAACAAATTCACAAACTCAATTATTGTGATTTCTCTTTTTGTTTTACATTCTTGGAGCGAAATTTTTTAAGAAACAAATCTACAAGAATTGGAATTTTGAAATGACATTCGTCTCAGGGGGAACCATACAATCCTGTGACCTTTTAAAGTGATATCAAGTATTTATGAGTGGAGCGGATAAATTCTGCAAGTGCATGCTGACGTTGAGATCGTTTCCTATTTTATTTCCTTCATTCTTTTACTGCTTTAGACTGGAGAAGGGACAGAACCGTTCTAATTCTCTCCCACTTTCTTTTTGGGAACTGTGAATGAAGCAGTTTTATTTATTTATTTATTTTTTATTATCGATATCTAAAGCTGCCTTCTTTGATTTTGTGCGTTTTATGTCTCTCTTAGGAACTTGAGCACTCTAGGGCTTTTACGAAGGTTTCGGATTGATGCAGATCTTCACATAAATAAAAGAACGCAAACGACAAGAGTCAAGCCTTCGCTTGGTGTTTGAACTCGCTTCGGGTATCAACACACGGTAGCCATTATTAATTATGAATCTTTACAGACAGATCTTTATTTCCTTCTGTGATGTGTACAAAACTCTTGTTTAGATAACATTTTCTCCCTGCTGGATTATAGGATTTACAAGTTTCCTTCTAAGTCCCTATTAATAATCTCGAATATTTCTGAACGGCTTGCTTAAAAGGAAAGTTTCTTATAAACAATAAAACAACAGAATAAACAAATCTGGAGGTTCGTGGAAGCTGATTATGTTAAATAACCATGCTTTCAGCATTGGATTCAGTATTCAGGTGTCGATCTCTGAAGGTATAAGTTTGTTAAATTTATGGAGAAAGCCGAGTTCATGCAACAATATCAGATCAGTATTTTACTATAGAAATGATGCTATAGTTGAGTTCTACGGTTAAGACTAATTAATTTAACAAGTATTTTCATATAGTGTACAACAAATGTTTAAAATTCTTCTTATACAGAGTGTCTCAAAAATATTGGTACAAACGTTTAGGGGAGGTAGGTAACATTTAAAGGAATGTGAATCGCATAGGAACCCATAACCGGAAACGTCACGGGAAAGTAGTAGCAGAGGTACAAGAAGCAGAAATGACACAAGACAGTAATTAGTGGCAAACATTTATTTGACATAATATTAACAATGGGGTACGAGATGGATACATTTCATGATGTTACAACAGAAGCTCGAAGGTGCCACCATGAGACACGATGCATGCGTGACACCGACGCAGCTTGGATTGGCGGACACGGTCGAACACACCTGGAGTTTCTTTGACAGTAGCAGCAGCGCAGACGAGTCTCGCCATGAGATCCATTTCCGTCTCCACAGGCGTTTCATACACGATAAAATTGAGGCTCCCCCCCCACAGAAAGAAATCAAGGCCCGATAAATCAGGTGAGCTTGGGGGCCAGGCAACGGGTCCACCACGGCCAATCCATCGACGCCCAAAACGCCTGTTCAAATGGTCACGAACATACCTTCCATAATGGGCAGGCGCCCCGTCATGTTGAAACCAAATGTTGCGTTTCACATTTGCTGGCACATCGTCAAGTAACCCTGGTAGAACTTGTTCAAGAAAGATCCGATATTTAGCGGAGTTCATGCGGGATGGTAACAGGTATGGGCCGACTAAGCAGTCACCGATCATACCTGCTCACATATTTATTGGGAAGCGATGTTGTGCCGCATGGGGAACCGGAGAACACTCAAACTCCTGTATAACGCTATATTCCTCCCTGTTATTACATACGGATCCGGGATTTGGTACCATAGAGCAATAATTGTTCGCAATAAATGCAAACTGGAAACAATTCAGCGAAGTATACTGCTTTCCATTACCAGGGCCTGTTACGCAGTAAGTTCTCCGGCCCTCCAGGTTCTTGCAGGTGTCCTCCCCCTTGACTTGGAGATATCCGTCGAGGATTGCACTACTGCCTGTCGCGGGGAATCTCAGCCACCATCTTTGGACATACCATGGACACCCGCACTGACTGTAAGCAAGAAAAGAAAAAACTAGCTGCCATGCTACTACAAATCTGGCAGACAAGATGGGAGGAGACGGACAAGGGCCTGATAACTAAGAAATTCATCCCGGATGTCAAACTAGTTTATCCAAAGTCGCCGCCTTGGTTCTCTCCTGGCCTCTATTGTACATATATTATAACTGGACACGGCTCTATAAATCATAAGTTGACTACCTTGGGAATCATCAATAACCCCTACCTGTACATGTGGAGAAATTGAAGATTGGGACCATCTTCTTTATAACTGCCCAATTTATAACGATCTTCGAGGAACACTGTACACCAGACTCCAACGCATACCTCAAGGACAGGAGCACCTGTTAATTTCTGAAGAACAATATTACAAATCATTAACGGAGTACGCACAGAACCTCTTTTCTAGGCGCAGGACTCTACAACCAACTCAAGCCAGGGATACAAACCTGTAAGGGACTTACTCAAACTTGAAATAAAAAAATCTGTACTTGACCGTTTTACCAGCATTGACTTGCTAACCCTGGAACATCCAGAGTAGGATTACCTGCTAACTTTCCATATGGTTGGGTAGGCTCCAGTGGTCTTGATCACTCCACCGCAAAATATAAGTCACACTCAGCACTCTCGCTGAGTGGCTTTTCTACCCTTCTGGAGTTATCCCCTCCCCTTTTCTCCTGGTGGGGCATATGCTCCACTGTCAGTTTAGGGGATGCCCTCACCTACATCCCTTACTCTTACTGTCATCCCCCATCTTCTTCCGTACACCTTGTACTGCCGCACTCTACCTTATTTTTTATTTATTTTTATTATTTATTTACTTATTTTATTTTATTTTTTTATTTTATTTTATTTATTTTTTTATTACTTCTTTTATTATTATTTATTATTATTATTATTATTTTTATTATTATTATCGGTTTTTTTTCTATTATCGTTTTTTTATTTATTTATTTTTTTAAATTATTATTTTATAATTTTTTTTAAATTGGTCTCCGTTCAGGAAGCTCAGGCGACCCTGACGGAGACCTGCCAGAGAATAATGGGCAGCCTGGCTACCTCCTAGTGGTGTGTGCGGGCAACGTGGGGTCCCATCTGGGGTCCTGCGGCCAAATGCCAGGACACACAACAGAACCCAACACAATACTACACATTGAACACACCACACTTTTTCTGGCATTTACAGTGTTCTGTATTTCTTCACAGTGTACATATGGCGCAGATGTGGGAAACCACAGGTGGCGCCCGACCCTAACACTTTTCATGACGCCCGTACTTCTACGTAATGAGTGTGCTGAACTACTCATGTTCATTAATTTTGTTCAAATACAGTAAATATTTAGAAACTTCAAGCCCGGATGCCATGTTTAGCAGCTTACAATACAAAGAAGTTAGTGATACCTGCCTTTATGTTGCGTTCGAGTAATATCCGAAGCTATGACCACGACGAGCTTTTTCTGTGTAAAAACAGCTGCATTTATGGCACTTCTGAAGTAGTGGGATCGTACATCACAGCACGTTCATACCTGAAATAAGTACTAATCATTTACTCACAATGGAAAGTGGTGCTGGACATTGGATAACGTTGTGACGACTGACGGTGTCTAGGATTTGATCAAGTCCGACCCCTCCCAATGAATAAAAAGAAAAATACCACGTATTTTTAATACTTATACAATAAAGGGGAAACTGGCGATGATAAGTGTTGCTGTTGTGGTAGTAAGGTTTTAGGAGCATCAGCGATTAAGGCCATGCTGCTCCGTGTTATAAATTGTCTGTAAATTGCGTGTGTTCTGCGGTCAATTTTCTGTGTTCTGGACAAAAAAACGAGTTTCCGGGAGAAAAAGCCATGTCACCTTCGCTTTAGACCGACTAACTCAGCCACGTTATGAAAAAGGCCCATAAAAATTCCTCACGTCATTCGGGAGGATGGTACAAAGTAGTAATATGCCTACTAATGTGAATGTTTACTGCATTACTAATGTTTAAAGAGAAAAAAAAAAAAAGGTAAAAATAATTAATTCAATTTTTATTGAATTTAAGATGAAAATGTGATTTGAAATGCAACTTTAAAAAAAAAAAATGACAAAATACGTATTCTTCTCCAGTAAGCTTAATAATTTGATGTATAAATAATCATAATCATGTTCTAGACTGTGGTACATCATCACCGTCGTGGACAGGACAGTTGGTAGGATCGCCCTGTTTCCCAAGCCGGGTAGTAAAGACCTGAGTTCGATGACTGGAGGAATTTTTATAGATCTTTTTCACAGCATAGCTGAGTTAGTCGGTCTCAGGCGAGGGTGGCATGGTTTTTTCTCCCGGAAACTCGGGTTTTTCGTACAGCAAACAGAAAATCAACCACAGAACACATGCAATTTACAGACAGTATATACGGAGCAATATGGCCTTAGTCGCTGATGCTCCTAAAAACCCTTCTACAACAACACTTATCATCGCGAGTTTCCTCCTTATTATATCAGCATTAAAATACGTGGCATTTTTCTTATTAATCATTGTGAGGGATCAGAGGGTGTATTTTTCAAGTTGAGGAGAATCGGTCGAAATATTTTGATGGAAATTTGAAATTGCTTCTGTATTCAAATATTAGTACGGATGGTTAAGCTGTTTTTGGTTTCTCTTTGGTCTCTGTTAATTAAGCTAGCAATCAATTATTATTGGATTTTTCTAGGTATTCTCTTTATGTATAAAACTTTGTTTCACTAGCGCGTGTGCATACACTTTTATAGGTTTTAGATGGTTTCGTTGAAAACCAAAAAATATTCACGCTTGTATTCGCAGGAAAATAACCACGTAAGAAAAACTGGAGTGCAACAATTTGGCTAGGAAATATATACCATCAGCTAGAGGGTTTATCATAACCACATGACACAGTTTATACTTAACTTGCAGAAGCTGATGGATTTTTTTATTTATTGCCGAAAAAGCGAAACCTCGCATCCATATCAGGCCATTAACATCAGACTTCGTATAATTTATAGTGGCAAGAAAATATTTACTCTTTACCCTAACATAAATAATACCTCCAGTGGCAAGATTACAATTCGATTTACTAACTCAAGGGAATTCTCCATGGAAAGAATGTCTAATTTATGACCTTCGGTAAACTCTTCTTGGTATGAAATATTCCTGTTTTTGTTTTTCGATCCTAGTTGCTTGAATAGTTGGCTGCACTTATCGGGTAACGAAGGCAAGGTTTTCAAGTAGGCGCAAAGGGAAATGGCTGTATCAATTCTTACTTTATCGATGCATCATAAGTTAACAAGTTTCTGTTTAGTATGGTAATGTTCGATAACAACCAGTTTATTTTCTCAAGGTGTTGATTTGGTAACAGGAAAGCTCATTTATAATCTAGAAATACTTTTAATACATTCCTATACCAAAATATTATATAACCAGATGCTTTGACATGCGGGCTCAACCCCCCGTTCGAATTATAAATGAAATAACTTTCACTTAGTATGGAAATGAATTTACGCACTTGTATAAATAGAATTTTAAAAAGAGCATGATTGTTCATTGCCCGTACAGCCAATTCGTACTGAAGTATGTATTGGTACACAATCCATCACAGACCTACACTGCTTTGCCACTTTATTAGGACCATGCTAACAGCGTGTTGGGCATCCGTCCAAGACAAAACGTAGTAGTATGGAGTCAACAAAGTGTTGAAAAGTAACGCCAGGAATGTTGAACCCTACATGTAAACAAAACTGTCCCCATTTCCTGCAGATGTGAGCAGAAGATTGTGTAAGGTATTAATGCATGCACTTGGGAAAACACCTTTCCAATTCATCCTACATAGCCACAACAGCTGCTTGAAGTTTTCCTCTTGTTCCTCAAACCATAGTTTTACATATTTGCCCTGGTTGACAGTTATATTGAATGTATCCCGGTCCATATGGGTGAACATGCAATATTGCTGGGTGTACCTGATCTGCAATGACATTCAGATATGATCTGCGTCCTCGGTGTCCTCCAGTGGAATCAGGGGACCAAGAGTGTGCAAGTGACATGAAAACGTGTCCCATATTTTACCTCTTGGCAGTCTGAACTGTTGCCACAACAAGCTGACTCCAGCTTGCAGTTCCATCGTATGTACATTTTTCCACTGCGCTGAAAAGTTAAAAATTGGCTTATCGGTCCATAGGATTTGTGTCCATCTTTTGCGTTCTTGCTACCAATGCAGCAGTATTTTCTTGTGTATGTCCGAGAAGTAGTTTGCGAAAACTTCAATCGCTAAAAATTTTAAAGTGGCGCTTGTCTTGCATGGCGCTTGTCAAACATGACAGGCGCCACTTTCTAAAATTCTCGAACTGGTTATGGTTATACAATATTTCTTGTTTTCATTTCGATGTATTATGAAATAGGAAACATTAAATTTTTCCAGTGAGCAAAAACGTCTACCTTTATTTTAGGAAACTCCCATTCCCACGTGGTATCTGTGAGACGCTAGTGACAGTTGTCTAATCTTACCTTAGAACTGGGATTTTGCCGGATAAATGCGAACAGCTAACAAAATTACAGAATTACAGACGTTCACGTTGAGTCTGACAAAAGGCAACATGAATGTCTGTATTTTTGGGTTTGGGTTCAGTTTAGTAGCAACCTTAAATAAAAAAAATAATAAAAACTTTATTACTAAATATAATACCACTTTTATACCACGTGAAATTAATAATCTAGTTTATTAAGCTACACGCCTAAACTACTATTCATTAAGGTAACGTTTCAGGTATCTTACCGATACCCATCATCGGTTAATATATAGAACCTTCGTTAAAATGATACTCCTGGCCCCTTCGCTATGATGAACAAAACTGGTCCTGTATTATAACCCATAATATGTGCATAATATGATAGAAATGTACATAATATAATAAAAATTAGGGGGTGGGAGTACATAATAATGTACTACCACCCCTAATTTATACCTGAGTCTAGGATATCCATTCTCTAACTGCATAAAAAAAGATTAGACAAAATTAGATGCATGGACACCTATTACTGGTGTCTCACAGACACCACGTGGAATGTAGAGTTCGGGGATAATGATAGACGTTTTCGCTCACCTGGCGTCTAAGAAACGCCATATATAAATTTAATGTTTCCTAATTCATAATAAGTCGAAATAAAAACAGAAAATACTGTATAACCATAACTTGGTACAAAGTTAAAGAAACAACAGAAATAAATCAGTACGGTAAATTGCAGGGGGTGCTGCTAGAATAATCATACACAGTGATACCACACCAGAAATTCGTTTCTTCTGAGTCGTTGGTATTACAATTAATTAAGATGACTCCTTTCTTCAAAGGAATTGTACCCATCAATAAAAATGTAACATTTCAATAATAGTTATAATTTAAAAAAATATTTGTTGTAAATGTATAAACTGATTAATGATCTGTGATATGCACAGTAAGTAAGAAGAGATTGAGGAACAGATGCTTCATTAACTTAAGTAAAGCTGGTGTACCCTCCTTATTCCTCGGACTTATCTCCCATATGATTACTTTTATGTTCGCTCAGATGAAGGAGCTACTTCTGGGACTCTTGTTTGAATCAATAGAAGCCATCAACGTGGCTGCTAGTGGACCATGATAATTGAACAAAGCTTTTGTCACCATGTGACAAAAGCTTTGTTCAATTTTAATAATCCAATCTTTGTTCAATGTTAATAATCCAATAAGGGTATTATTAACATTTTGGCATGGAGTGGTGTACTCAATGGAAGAGAAGCTGAAAAGTACTTAGAGAAGAATGGAACGAATTATATTAGGAATGAGACTGTTGGACAAGAAGAGAAACAGATGGATTAGTCAACAAACTCAAGTAAAGGACATTCTTATCAAAACTAAAGAACTGAAATGGACTTGGGCAGGACACATAGCTCGAAGACATGATTACAGATGGACTAAGAAAATAACAGAATGGTACCCAAGAGGAGCTAAAAGAAAACTTTGAAGACAACAACGGAGATGGACAGATGAAATTCGAGAGTTGGTAGGTAGTAAAAGGATGGCCATTGCACAAAACAGAAGGAACTGGAAAGGCCTTCATCCTGCAGTGGATTGAAAATGGCTGATGGTGATGGTGGTGTATAGTATGTAGTCTGGTATATGGCAGATAAATTAATTTAGTGTGTCACTCTTGTTTCTCGGTATATATATATATATATATATATATATTTTTTTTTACTCTTTTCAGAACAAAAAGAAATATTAAATATATATTGCTTGCATTTTAATAACCATCCATCTCGAAAGAATGCCAAATTCTGTGATTTCTATTTGTCAATATTCACAAGTAAACTAAATGTAGTTGTGTCTTTATTGGAGAATTACGCATATTCTTATTAAATTAATAATTCTTCTTTATCTTCTCTGTTCTACAACTTATCTCAGCATCCACTAAAAATCAATTCGTGGTTTCAATTTACAACGGTGAATAAAATTCTACCTTCGAAGAGGACTCACGAAAAGAAATATCAAAATACTTTAATAATAAAATTATTTTTTCTTCCTACAATTGATTCTTTATTATTCTGCAGTAACCTGATCCCTTCGGTACTTGGTGCTTTGTAACTGATGAACAATCCCAGAAGAATTTAATAAAGTTTTTTGTGCTTGCATAAGGGAATACGTTTTAATATATTCATTTCGGCAAAAAAGGTTTAATATGATTATGCAACAAGAAAGAAGAGTAAGCAGATTAATTTGTGGCATTACATCTTGCTTCTCACAGCAAATTATTTGTGGCAGATATTGAGTCCGGATAATCTGAAAATTTTCCTTCTGCAAGATGTTCTTTAAACAAACTGAAGTCGCTAGGATATAAATAGAGTGAGAGCGCATTCAGTTAAAATTGCGTATCTCTGATGGCTGCTTGAAATTAATTTTTCTTTATTTGTTGGAGTCCAGGGGTGATCATTTAATTAGCGAAGTGGTGCAAGATTTTGTGTGTACCGCGTGAACTTTCCATAACTGCCGTTAGAGGCGCTCTATCTGATCGCTACTGAGCAGACTCTATGCGCATGCCAGTACTTGTCGAGCTAATGTTGCCTGAGGAGAGTTTTTTTAGCCGCGTGTCACTGACGATCGTTTTGAAGCAAATATCATGCCGGACATACAGATTGAACAGCGATATGTGATTTGGTATTGTGTCAAAAGAGGCTTAAATGCATCGGAAACAGTTAAAGAGATGGATGAAGCTTATGGTAATGAGTGTCTTGTTAAGACGGCCATATTCCGGTGTGAAGGTTTCTCCAAGACAATACCAGGTTCATACGGCTAATATTGTGCAGACAATGATCATTCCCATAGTCCGAGTTCTGCCACATTCCCCTTATTCATCGCACTTAGCCCTATGTGATTTTTTCCTGTTTTGGAGTTTGAAGAAAGTTCTGAAAGGCAAGCATTTCGCGTCCGACACAACGATACTCAAGAGCCATAACGGAAGCACTTCGCGGTCTTTCGAAAAATGGCTTGCAAGAAGCATTTAATGCGTGGGTGAGACTGTGGCCAAAGTGGGTAAAGTTCAAGGGTGACTATTTCGAGAAGGAGAAATCCAAGGAAGATTCAGATGATGGCAATTAAGATAAGATCTTGCATCAGTCCGAGAATTAAACTATTGCCCCCTCCTATTTTTTAAATACTTTTTGAATATACGCCAAGGGTAGTCGACCATGCAAGGGCAGAGGGAAAATAGTCTGGCCCGACTTAAAAAAACACTGCAGGTGCCAAACTTATGCATTATGTCCAATCAATAAAAAAACACCCAATTCTTTTTGTTAGGCGCATTAGCATAATGTGTCTACTGTATGCACCATTTTTGTCCGTTCGTCCGCCCGCATGTAATAACTCGACTCCTAATGGATGGATTTTCATAAAATTTTATATATTCGGCTTTTTCGAGCTCACCACCAATTTTATTAACATCGAATCAATAGAAATTCAACAATTATTATTTATTTTTTCATACGTATATGCATTATAGGCTATCCATTGCCCATTCATTCCTCCATGGTTGGGCAACGTGGCTGATGCGCAGAAACGAAAGTTTCTCAATTCGGGCATAAAAGTCGTTGCTTTTTGCTCTTTGTTTCGTTATAAATCATGAATTATTACCATTTCCTAACGCGCCTTAAATGTAACACACTGTGTACATTAACTAACTCGTTTTTGCATATTTTTTTGACTGTATATCATTGGTACTATGTATTTGCAATGTATAAAATATATGCCAGCTCACAGTAGAGTACAATGGAGGCCATTTTAGTGAATTGTAATTTTAGGGTCGATATTGCCAATGTACGTCTTATACTCTGAAAAGTATGGTAAATAAATGAACAGATACATGATGCCAAATTACTAGATGCACTGCAATGGGTGATGTGAAATAAATTTGCAAGAAATCTATTTGAAATACCAAGTTGCACTTGCCCCTCCCCCTTTCCCCCTTCATCTTCCATTTGCAAACCCGGTATGTATTCTGATGCTATTGAAACAGACGTTTTGAAAACTTCGTAAAGTAAAAAGTTGAGTTTCTTAGCAGACATCTTCTCTGGTTATTGCTAGACACATGCACACTCACAGAAGGGGTTGTGAAAAGGGAGATAAGCGACTAATGGAGGAACTACTGAATAAACTGACACGACTAATAAAACGAAAGGGCATAACTGAATTCGAAGGTGGAAAATGGGAAATGGAAAGAAGTCATAAGAATGAAAGAAAGAAAGAAGGCGTAAGAATGAAAGAAAGAAAGAAAGCGACAGCTGGTGAGCAAAGAAAATACTAGGATTACTAACAGCGAACGATATAGTTGCATGGACTTCTTTAATTGCAAACTGCTTAAGCTGCGCATTCCTTTTGTGAAAGTCAGCCGTTGTATTTGGACGCGAGTGAAGTGTAAATAAGTCTATCGATCCCGGTCCAGTTTCTGGAAGTTAGTTTGCAAACAAAGCAAGTTGGCCTCTGGTATTCGAAGAACGTAGCAACCCTGTTGAAGAGGGTTGTTCACTGTCGATCTCACTTAAGGCAGCTTTAAAGGAAGTGGAAGGTAAAAAAAGAAAAAAAAAAAAGGAATTGGGGCATCATAAGGTGCGCGAACAAGTATTGTTTAAAGAGGAATAGTTTCGGGATCTTTTTACTGGGAGTATTACATAAAGTGTTTACAGGAAAAGGCACTTTCGTCTGTCGGAGTGGAAAGAAAATCAGCAGAGGAATTTGGCTCAGTGGTGCGAAAGTAATAACTGTTCTTTTGTATCTGTAGTCTTCCCATCTTTCTTATCTGGACGAGAACACTGCAGACGTTTCATTGTATTCAAATCAGGGTCTAAATGCGATTATTGAGGAATGCACTATTTTGTACAGTGATGTCACCTGGTGACGTTCCGAGGACTTTTTAGTAATAATTAGAAATGGTTTTCTTTTGGGGTGGGGACGGATTCGATAGCAACAACATAAGAACAGTTACCTAAATCACGTGCGAAAATATCTGTATTCAATTTCCTATACAGTTATTATTACGTTCTATAAAACCGTTGAGAAGCCAGGAAAACTTGCAGAGAACAGGTTGTTGTTCTTGTAGCGTTTAAGGAGCATCAGCAACAATGGCCATATTGACGAAAAACCCGAGTTCCCGGGAGAAAAATAACACTACCCTCTCCTGAGACCGACTAACTCGGCCACGTTTTGAAAAAGTCCCATAAAAAATCCTCATGTCATCGACGGAACTCGAACTCAGATCTTCTCCACCCGATGTGGTGGGACGGCGATCCTACTAATTGTGCTAACCACGAGGGCTCAGAAAACAGGACTAGGCTGCAGTCAGGAAAAGAATAATGATTCAT
Source organism: Mastigoproctus giganteus (assembly GCF_048544385.1). NCBI lineage: Eukaryota > Metazoa > Arthropoda > Arachnida > Uropygi > Thelyphonidae > Mastigoproctus > Mastigoproctus giganteus. Next base: position 35,620,295 of record NC_143583.1, on the reverse strand, counting down.
CCCATCTTTACAATGGTTACTTACACTACTGTACCATTAGATTCGCCCTGGTGAGTAGCACAGTTGGCAGGATCGCTGTACTAAACGTGGCTGGGTTACTTGGGATCAGGCGAGAGCAGCGTGGTTTTTACTCCCGGAAACTCAGGTTTTTTCATCCAGCAAACATAAAATCCTCAGAACACATGCAATTTACAGACAGTATACACGGAGTCCCATCGAACTTGTTCAATTTGGTCTGCCAAAAGGTCCATTTGGTATGCTAACTCCTGAAGATTAATAACACAAAATCCCCATGACGAAAGCCATCTAGTAATATAAAAACAAATTATTACTTTTTTATAAAATTATTAAAATTTTTGTATCAGTTCATCAATTTTCAGCTGGTTACATTTAGTAGGCTCCGTTTCAAGTCCTTCAATTCGCGGTTAATTTTCCATAGACATATACACTATGCTGCCACTTTATTAGGTACACCTATCTAGTAGCGTGTTGAGTCTCGTTTAGCCTTCAAAACAGCTTGAATTCATCTAGGCATGGATTGAACAAGATGCTGAAAACGTTGTGCAGGAATGGAGTACCATGCAGACATGAGTGTGTCACGCAGTTCCTTGAGATTCGACAGAGGTGTAGGCCTGCAGCGAACAGCCCTTTCCAGCTCATCCCAAAGATGTTCAATAAGATTGAGATCTGGGACTGAGCGAGCGACTGCAGCAAAGAAAAGTCATTGTCATGTTCCTGGAACCATTCCATAGTGATTCGGGCTTTGTGCATCGGCGCATTATCCTGCTAGAAGTAACCATCTGACTTAGGATAAACTGTCAACATGAACGGATGAACTTGGCCAGCAACGATGTTTAGGTACGATGTGGCATTCAGACGTGAATCTATGGGTATCAATGGACCCAACGTGTACCAAAAAAAAACATTCCCCACACCATAACACTGCCCCCTAGTAGTCGTCGGACATGACGGGTCCATGGATTCATGTTGTTTTCGCCAAATTCTGAGCCTTTCATCGACATGAGGCATCAGGAACTTTGACTTGTCAGACCAAGCAACTGTTTTCCAATCTTCGATAGTCCAGTGCTGGTGTTGCTGTGCCCACAGGAGGCGTGATCTCTTCTTCTTCATTGATAACAAAGATACGCGATGTGGCCGTCGGTTGTTGTAGCCCATTCGCGACAAAGTGCGACTAGTGGTCCGTTCCTATATTCTGTTCACCAAGGTTGTATTCTGATGTGATGCGCGACATTGTGGCCCGTCTGTTTACTTGCACAATTCTAACAATCCTCCTCTGACCTCTCTCATCAACAAGCGATTTTCTTCCACAGGAATGCCGTTGAGAGGATATTTTCTGTTCGTTGCACCATTCTCGATACACCCTTGAAACTGTGGTGTGTGAAAAGTTCAGGAGAACTGCCGTTTCAGAGATGCTTTGTTCAGCACGTCTTGCACCTAGTACCATGCCACGTTCAAAGTCCTTTAGATTACTCCTTTTCCTCATTCTTGCTACGGTTTTTACGCTTAACTGATACCAGAAAGGTTGTTCTGCTGCATTTATATACACAACTGTGGTCATTTGACTCGCAACGTTATGGGACAAGCCATTTGTGTGCACAGCAGGGGTGTACCTAATAGATGGCAGCACAGTGTATCTCGCTCGATCCTTTTAACCCATTCTCTCATTATCTATATACTAACAGCATCTTCCTTGATGAGACATTTTGGATTATTCTCTGTAGTTCTTCTGCTACAGTCAAAAGTCGACTTTCTCAGAACGTTCTGTTTGCAACTTGACATAGAAGTAATTATTTCGCTGTGCTAATTAATGTTCCGACTATAACCCAGATACTGTAATATATCCTGTAATTTATCTTAGATAAATGAGGCTTCCGGACCTGTATAATAGATACAGGACCGGATACCTCATTTCAGGAAAGATATCGATTTGCTTGGAAGGGTATACAGAAGAGAGCAACAAGATTAGTTGTGGATGCAAGCACATATTCTTACAAGAAGAGATTTGCAATTCTGAAAGTTACAAAGTTTGTAAATTAGACATTTGCGTGGGAATCCGACTGATGTGTTTTAAGTTCTTAAGAGGATTAACAAACAATAATGAGAGCATATTTTCTCTATAAAGGATGATGCAAACAAAGAGACAAATTCAAATTAAGAAATGATAATTGCTATGTTAGGTACTTGTTAAGTGCCAAGAAAACTAAAGCTATGAAGGAGTCAGTATTTTTTTTTTGTAATTGTATATTCTTCGGTCGTTTTGTTTACTGGACACTTGTCGGGATTTAGGCGCATCAGTGACTTAGACTGTAGTGCGCCATTGTGTATCGTGTCTGTAGAAATGTGTGGTCACGGGCTGATTTGCGTGTGAACCTTACTCCTTCTGCCTATTCCTGGCTTCATTGGAGTGATTTGAACTCAGTCCTTTTCCATCGTGGAATGAAATTTAATTGTAGATTTGTTGTAAGAAAATTATCTTTTAGTCCAAAGGTAATCAGCTGTTAGAACAAGTTATACGTGGTTTGTAGAATCAAAGAATATGCACTGGGATTAATAGATAAATGTCTGAACAAAATGCATAAATAATAAACTGTATTATTTGTTTATTATATTAATAACAGCAGAAACGCGAAATACATATGATATTTCGATTGCTATTCAAATACAGAAAGAAATGAGTAAAGTGCATTACGAAAGCGTTGACAGCATACTTAACTGAGGTACGTGTTGTTATTTTTTAAATTCTTAAATTATAGTGTGACATGATGTAGCATTTCACGAGCTATGATTACAAAATATTGCAAAACGCAGAGTGAATATTACGTTGTGTGTTATGTGCAGTGACGTGCTTTTATATTTTTTTAGTTAATCAAGTAGTAATTAATTGATAACACGGTAATTAGTGATTATCAACATCAAGAGCCGAAAGCCTGTTTCGCATAAGTTGTTGGGAAAGGAATCAACACTTTTATTGCTTTCTTATGCATTTTTTATACATTCTTACTTATGTAAGAAAGCATGAAATCAAGCGATCCAAAAATAGTCAATAAAAGGGAAAGTTCAATAATTTCGTTGTAGGAAGGAACTCACTTTTGGAAACAAATCGATTTCGTTGTTATTCACCCTTTCTAACCACAGCTTTTTGATGAACGTATAAATTCCGCCTTTCCAAAGAAGAATATTTACTTTTGAGCCTTACAGAAAACTTGAGAATGCTTAACTCCTCAAAAATATTAGTTAAGTAAGCAAACCTAACGAGGATCAGCGTCAACATAGATCTGTATAGTAATGATTTTCTTCTTTCATAAAGTAGAATCCTTAATTTCTGAGTTCACACCTAGTTTTAAGAAAATTCCTTTGAACAGATAATTCGTTTGACTGTATAACAGAAAACCCTTATGAAGACATTATATGAAAACCCGACAGAAGTCTTTAAAAAGCGTGGAATTCAGGGTCTCGAGTTTTATTAATTTAACTGGTTTTTAAATAACAGTTTGTAACCTGGATTGAAAGTGCCACAAAGTTCTGCCGATTATTGTCAGTATATCACGAAAGGTTTTCAATCTCTGCTCGTTAAGCTCTTCTAAAATACAGTTTAATTTGAAAGCTGATTTTTTTAGATTGCTGCGAACTAATTTCCCCCAAAATAGTTGAATATACACTGGGTGGCCACTTTATTAGGTTCGCTTACCCTTTTATTGAAATGGACAACTCCTGCAGCCACGGCATTACGTGTTACATTAACTAACTTGTCTTAGTATAATGGTTAAATAATTCAAGGAAAAATTCTCTACCATTCGTAACTTCACCATCACAAGATAGTAGTTATATGAGTTGTTGTTGTTGTGTTGTACTGGGGTTTTAGAAGCATCAGCGACTAAGGCCATATTGCTGCCTGTATATTGTCTGTAAATTGTGTGTGTGTGTTCCGAGGTCGATTTTCTGTTTGCTGGATGAAAAGTCCGACTTTCCGGGAGAAAAAACCATGCCACCCTCGCTTGAGACCGACTAACTCAGCCAAGTTGTGAAAAACGGCTATGAAAATTCCTCCCGTTATCGACTGGACTCGAACTCAGGACTTTTACATCAGGTGTGGGGAGGACCGCGATCCTAAAAACTGTTTTATCCAAGAGGGCGTTATAGAGTCGTACAACTTGTATTTATTGCAATGTGATTTGAACCATTAAATTTTCAATATCAAACAAAAGTAATGCCTATTCTACTTCTGATAAATGGCATTTTTCACAACGTGGCCGAGTTAGTCAGTCTCAGGTAAGGGTAGCATGGTTTTTTCTCCCGAAAACTCGGATTTTTCGTCCAGCAAACAGAAAATCGACCACAAAAAAACAGGCAATTCACTGATAGTATACAAGGAGCAATATGGCCTTAGTTGCCGATGCTCCTAAAACTCTGCTACAAATACACACAGTGAAACCATACATGCAAAATGTATTCATACAACAAATATGAGTTTTTATATACATGCCATAGCATTTAAAAAGTTAGCGTAGGATTTCCAAAAGATTTGTCGTTGAGAAAAGTTGGAATCGTAGGTATGAGTGGGATGAGTAACTTAGTCACAAACGACTATGTTTTCAACGAGATGGAACTGTCTCTCGTGTCTTCCATTTATTATATGGATGTATGTATGATGTTTTTAAAGAGCAAGAAGATCCGTTATGCGAAAAGCACTGGATATTGTTTTCTTGTTTTTATTTTTTAAGCAATCGTGTACACTTATAGTGTTTCACCATACGCTACAATAACAGGGAGATCATATGTCTGATTTTATATATCTCTATTGAATTACATAAATGAAAACATGTTTACCGGAATGAACTGAAGCTAAAAATGAGGTATGGCAACTGGGTGTTTTGCCTTAAAAAAATAGACGTCACTCGTATATCCTCGTCCACTTACATTTCCGTTCAACCGGAAAAAGCGAAAAGAAAAGCGAATAGAGAACATTTATGAGTTAGTGCAGACAACCTTGTAATGGTCTTTACAAAATGAGTTGTTTTACGAAGACCGCCAACAGTTTTTGGATGAGTTTGTACTTAGAGAGGAGAGTATTTTGAATAGAAACATTCCTTGAAAAAACATACAGAAAAACAGAACTTCGTCATGTATTTACAACTCTGTTTCCCAAAACAAATTATATCTTCTATCGATAAAAAGAAAAACAAAAGCACTGCCATATCATTAATATCTGGACAACTGCATATCTATAAATTACCTTTATTTACAGTAAACTAATAATGCGTGCTGAAACCTTTAGCTTTTAAGCCAGCCTCTAGGCTCCGTGGAACACTCCCCACGAGTTTTTTGTAAATGACCTCCAGTATTTTCTGTCATCCGACATTCAGAGGAGCGATCAGTTTAGCGCTGTATGTTGGGTGATCTCTCCTTACACGTACCGGATGATTCAATTCGTCCACAGGTGCTCTATAGAATTGAAGTCAGCCCTCTGGGCTGCCCAGTCCGATTTTTCGACGCTCGAGTACTCAAATCAGTCCTTCACAACTGAAGCAGTATGACGTGGAGCATTGGCCTTTTGATACAGGTATGGGCCTTCCCCGACATGCTGCCTCAACGTAGGTAAGGTATTATTGTCCAGGATGTCCATATATATTTCAGTGTTCGTGGTTTTGCCCAAAAACATCAATGGTTCCATGCCAAGTCATGAAAAACAGTCCAGACCATCACGTTACCTCGGCCAAACTTCATTTTCAGGAAGATAGCTTTATGTGGGCATCCGCCACATCCAGGCATGACCATCAGATTGGTAGACTATGTACCGTTACCCTTCACTTCAAAGTACAGCTTTCCATTTGTGTACGGTCCAAGAACGATGGGCTTTACCCAAATTAGACGGCGTCTGGATGCTTTGTGGCTTTTAGATGGCTGCATGATTCATGCAGCGTCGTGCGCACTGTACTGGTGCTGATACCCTAGAAGCACAGTGGTATAGTCACCGTCCCCCCCCCCACACACACCTGGTGGAAAAGGCCCGGTTAGAATCCCATCGATGAGGCGAGGAACTTTGATGGGCTTTTTCCACTCCATGGCTGAGTTAGTCGGTCTCAGGCGTGGATAGCAAGGTCCCCCCCCCCCAGAAACTGGGGTTTTTCGTCCAGCAAAACAAACAAATTGATCAGAGAACACATAATATATAAACGAGTATATGTAAGAAATTACAGGTGGCCCAAATATAATAATTTGTTACATCATCCTCTAAAATTAGTTTGAATATGATATCCACATTCGGTAATATTAGAGTAGCATCGTCTCATTTATAAAAGCATCCGCCTACTGCTATCTGTCTTCATTTCCTGTTGAGCAGCATTTTTGGCATACACTCGGTAAATTCCAAGAAAGAAAAGTGAATTTGTCTATTTCTTCCTTGAATTTATTTAAGCTATCAACTTCCACAACGACAAGTGGAAGTTTGTTCCAGCAATCAACTGTTGTAGAATAGATGTGCGGAAATTTGCTTTTTGCCACCCGCTGGCAAAAAAGCAAATTTTCGCACATCTATTCTACAACAGTCCTTCCTCATTTGAATTTATGCCCCCTCAGGTTCGTAATCCGAGCAAGAGGAAGAGTTCCATCAGCATTGAGCCTGCCCAAACCATTCAATGCCATATATACGCCTCAATCAATTTCCTTTATAGTCAACATATATGTGCAAGAGCTGGCTGCAACCAATCTAATGTATCGAGATTACTTTAAAAGAAACATGAGCCCGGAGATTAGCATTAGTAGTGGCATATGATACAAGAATGCAAGCTTATACAGTATCAGCCAAAAAAAGAAAGAAAGAAAACACACTTCCCATTTCAACTATCCATTTCTTCCAAAAGTTTGTCTAGATCTGCCTTGAATTTTTTAAGTTATCAACTTCCACAATGACAGTTGAAAGTTTGTTCCAGCAATGAACCACCAGTTGGCTATAGGAAAACTTCCGTACATCTATTTTGCAACCATCTTTCTCAATTTGAATTTGTGCACCCTCATGTGTGTGTGGCATGAGCAAGAGGAAGAACCTCATTAGCTTTGAGCTTGCTCAAACCATTCAAAGCCTTAAACACCTTAATCTGATCATCTCACAGGAGTCTAGTTTCCAGACGCTGAATTTGCAGAACTAAAACCATTTTTGGTAAGAGCACCCTTTGTTTCCCTCCCCAATCTCGTTGCCCTTCTCTGTACTCGTTCCAGCATCTCTACATCCTCCTCCCTACTCAAGGTGTGTGGCTTGACTATTTCCTTATACAAAGGGATAATCACCGCCTTATCCCTGCTAACAAAATTCCTGTATATCATTTAAAACACCCCATGAGGTATCCTGGCAGCCTGTCTGTACTGCTCAATTAATGAAAATGAAAAAAAAAAAAAAAAACCAGGTCTTTTCATTTTCCACTACCCTGACTACAGTACTACACAGTCGGTACGTTGCTCTGTGGTTACCCACATGCGGTACTTTGCATTTGCCAATGTTAAGCTTTAGTTGTCATCAGCCCATCTGCCTAACTTTTCTAGATCCTGTTGCAGCAGCGTACTATCATTAGGGTCCTTAACAACCCTGCCAACCTTTGCATCAAAATCATTAATAAATACAGAAAACAACAATGAGCCCAACACGGCATTCTGTGGGACTCTACTAATAACATTAGTCCACGAAGAAAAGTGTCCATTGATTACCACTCTCTGTTTTCTCCCACCCACCATTTATCCACTCTCTGGATTACCACTCTCTATCTTCTCCCACCCACCACAATTTGCCCTCAACGCCACACAGCTGCAATTTGTACTGCAATATTTTATGTGGAACGGTATTAAACGCTTTCCTGAAATCCAAATATATGATATCAAAATTATTTTTTTGCATCCAGTCCCTCTGTGACCACATCGTAGTATCCAATCAAAGTGATCAGACAAGGTTTCCACTTAACAAACACATGCTGTCTCTGAACTATAACTGCTGTCTTGTCTAGATGATCCTGCATTACTACTTTACCATCCGATTCCATTATTTTCCCAGGAACAGAAGCTAAATTAAGAAGTCTGTAATTACTCGTGTCACCCTTTAATTTTCCCCTTTGTGAATTGGGGATACATTCGCACAATTCCATTCCTAGAGGACTTACCCTGAATCGAAGATGCTTTCGTAATTATGGCTAAGGGTTTGTTGATTTCCTTTGATATAATTGGATGGATCTCATCCGCCCAAGACCCTTTCTTATTTTTATCTTCAACAATTTCTCCTCCACTTTCATCTTAGTTATTTCAAAATCACTTAACTGCCTGTTAGAGTTTGATAATCTTCTGGCCTCCACTTTCCCAGAGATTTCCTCATGTGTGAATATTTTAGGGGCATCAGCAACTTAGGTCATATTAGGCCGTATATAATATGTGCTGTAAACTGCGTGCGTTCTATGGTTTATTTGCTGTTTACTAGACAAAAAAAAAAAAAAAAACGTGTTTAAGAAAGAAAAGAAAAACGATGCTAGAGGCCTCCCTCCGTAGCCGAGTGGTCAGGGGCCGGAGTGCAGTAGCACACGTCTTTAAATAGACTGGGATTCAAGCCCCTGACTGTTCAGTACGGTCGATCTACCAATCCGCACTGGATCAGAGTCGCAGATTTTGGTCCATTTTCCTCAACATGAGTTGTTGAGGAGGCTTTCATCCTGCAGTGGGTTGATAATGGCTGCAGTTTACCCCCTTCCCCCCTTTTTTAACCCTTGCATGAGACCGACTAACTTAGCCACGTTGTGGAAAAGGCCCATAAAAATTCTTCGCGTCATTGACAGGATTCGAACTGAGGTCTTTTCCAGCCGGTGTGGGGAAGACCCTGATTATACCAATTGTGCTACCCACGAGGGCTTGTAAGAAGCTCTGATTGACCAAATCATTGGGGGGAAAAACGACAAAAATGGCTTAAGAACGTGCTAATTGGACAGCTAAGCAATGGGAATCTGTAATATTCTCTGATGAATCCAAATTAACCTCCAGATGGTAGATGCTGCAGTCGGCGTAGATCTAACGAAGCTTATCACCCTTACTGTATTCAATCAACAGTAACGTTTCCGCTGGACAAGATGTTTCAGGGGTGCATAACAAGCAAAGAAGTGGGCAGAATACGTTTTGTAAATGGTATTATTAACGATGACTACTACACAAAAAACTTTAAAGGGGGTCCCTTTGGCCCGTCGTCAGAGACCTCTTTCATGGAGCAGAAAATTGTGTTTTCCAATATGTCTCCGTGTCTCGATACACTACACGTAAGGTGAGTCAATATTTCATAATCATTTAATACAATTTCTATTAGGCTAATTTTAACTTGCTTCAAATACTAACTGTTTTATCATTTTTTTAATCTTTAGGCAAAGAAGTTCATGCAAGGCTGCAATATCCGATCCTTATCATGGCTAGGAAATAACTTCGATTTGAACCCGATTAAAAAATGCTGGAATGTTATGGGACAGAAAATTTCTACTAAAAAAGCAATTAAGCATGATAACAACGGAAGAAACTATTATTCATATCTGGTACCATGAGCTAAGCAGCGATTATATCAAGAATCTGATACACTCCATGCCAGACAGGTGCAAGGCGGTAATTAAAGCTCGTGGTGGGTTGGACCAACCAAATTCTAACGTATATTATGGAAGACTTAATGGTATCACAACCGTGTTTGTTTGCTGCTAATTTGAAAGGTTGGTCACAGTGAAAAGGCAGTTGAACACCTGCAGTTTATTTTTGTGAATAAATACATCTAAATAGTTTTTTCTTTAATTTATTTTCTTATCAATAAAATGCATAATCATTTTAGATTAGTATATAGCAAATTCGAGGCTACAGGGGCATTTCTCTCCATCGCAATGCTTTTTTTGGGAGAAAATTTACAGTGATGCGATTTATGTGACTACCACTGTACAGTTGTGTCTGACACATAGTGCTGAAAAGATGGTTATAGAGAACTAAGTCCTGCAACCATTTTCACCGTGACGACCAACCTCTGGGAGTCAATAAGCTCGGAGAGACGGGGAACCCCAATTGCATTTGCTAATGCTGTTGTTCTAGCTTGTTGCAGCAGATTGGATTTCTAATTGGCCCATTTCAGTAGCCAATATTCAGATACAATGAGAAGCTTTTTAGTCGTTTGGGTGGCTGAGGCCCAGGTTTCCGATGCGTACAGTAATGGTGGGTAGATAATCGTTCTGATGTATCTCCTGATTATTTTGGGATCTTTAATGTGCAACAGATTTTGTTGTCCAGCGAAGACTCGAAGCCCGTGAGGCGAGTTTATCCAGCTGCTTATTAAAACGGAGTTTAGGGTCAAACTAAGTCAGAATATGAAGTAACAACAGGGATTTGGGTGTTACCAAAAGTGGGAGCAATCACAGAAGGGTTGGTCTTCAGAGAGAGAACATCGTCGTCTTGGTCTTCCCTGGTTTGATCGACAGGCCAAAGTGCTGTAGAAAGGATTCAATTTCTATTTAAAATGCAATTTAAGGTACATGTGTTAAAATGGAACATGAATTTTTTCTAGTTTTATAATTCATTTTCTTCTGTTACGCTATCGAGATCTTTTTATTAAAACGATTAAAATAAACTATCTATTAAGAGAAAAGGATATCCAAGAGACTTTCGACAATTGAATTAGTGGATTGTGATGTTTTTTTATTTTATTTATCATTAGTTTGATGTACACGATAGCACCATAAGTATCTATGAATAAAATTCACTTAGAACAGAGGTGTATCGTTGTACACAGAGTGATGATTGGAAAGAGAACGCCGAACTTCTGTGCATATTTTGTTGTAGGCAGCGTTGCTTATTCAAGTCAGAGCTCTTTATATCCCGGGTCATATACAAAAAGCGCCAAGTTGATTAACTTTAAAATTAAAGTTGGGATAAATTTCAGTGATTTATTTCAGCTGAGAGAAAAAACATTTTTATCCTACTGAATACGAAGACTCAAAGCGGGTGAAAGGCTCTCCTCTTGGGAAAGAGCGAGGATTGGGTTCTTTGTGGAAGTTAAAAATGTTGTTTGATGGCTTCGAAGCTTGCTGACTATTCTCAGAAAAACATCTTTATTCCAGGTGAAGCAAACTATCATCTGGAAGATGATAGAAACAGGTTAGGAACAGCATAATCCTGAATCTCCGTATTGGAAACGGTAGGTTAACAAGACTGTTAATCACTCTGATAGTACTTAGTCATGGAAACTCAATTCTCCTGTTACAAATCCAGATAAAGAGTTTTTGCTGTCCCACCTAATTGAGACCAATTAACTCTATTCAGAGCGAAAGAAGCTCCATCCCTCGCAAAACAAATGTCATCGAATGTTGTTTCCTTCATTCGTTTCCTTCATGTGAGGCATCAAGCATAGAATTTCGCTTATTTAATTACAGCCTGGAAGAAGATGAAGGATGTGCAATTATATGACAATTTGATCCTGACAAGAATGCGAATATTGTATTGTGAATTAGATAGCGTTTGATAAAGTCTGTCTCAAATTATCATATTTATAAAATGTTCAATTTTGTAATAAAGTCTAATTAACCGACTTATATAAAAATATCAACGTATTATTAAGGCAAAATTGTCTTCTAATGACAGCAATCGGTGGAAGGAAAATTTACTAGCTATTACCAATTGGCGCATGTACATCAGTGGATAAAGACTAGTCAGCGCTCTGCCATCTGAATTAATTTCCCTTTTATGCAGCTCTTTCATCGATAAATTACAAAGCGTAAATCCATATCGTCTATTAAAGTTTTTATGCCAAAATTGACTTCAAATAAGTCATAGTATGTTCAATACAAGAAACTACACTCTCTGGCAAAAAAAAATACTAGAAATTTTTGTTCAGTATCTAGTAGGGCTACCTTTTGCCCGAATTGGATGGCATGGATTCCATTAGGTGTCTGAAGGAGCTCAGGCCTAATGTAATGTATGCCATGTTTTACCATTCTTCCATCAGGACATTTGTTAACTGTTATAGTGTGGTCGGGAGAGAACTGTGAAGTCAAGTCGAATTGCCTTTTCCAAAATATCCAATTATTTTCAGTTGGATTCAAATTTGGAGAATTAAGCCACCAGTGTGAATGTTGTAAATCTTTGGAATGTTTCTCGAACTTCTGAAATATAATTTTTGCACGGTAGATTGCATGGTGGTTTTCGTCTTGAAAGAATCCATCGCAAACTGGGGTGAGATTGGTTCGATACGACAAGCAGATTTGATTGGAGTTAACACGACCTTTAACGGAATGAGGGGAACAAGCCCGTACCAAGAGAAATATAATTTGTACTCCAGAAATTATAGAAATATAATTTTATATTAGGATACCACCTCCAGCCGCTTCAGTAGTGGACACGAGAGTCTGGATGTATTGCTTTATGAGGCGCACGCCATACTTTCACCCTCTCATTTATGCAAAAAAAAAAAAAAAAAAAGCGTAAATGGAGATGAATGATGTGCGGAGGCAGAGTGGTCTGCGTCCAACGCACTGATGGTTTATCTGGTTCAATATGGTTTTTTTGAAAGCTGACAGCGATGTTTTATCACATTCTCCGTATTCTATGGTACGCTGATATTGAATCATTCGAATGCCCCTCATCAAGCTGATGATTACTTATTCCCAAAGTGCTTTCCAGATCTGCTTCGGCTACTCCAATGAATAATCAATACAGAAAGAGAAGGAAATAAACGGTCATGGTCTGTATCTTGTACAAGTTTTCATAGTGAGCCTGGGGAAGGAACATGTACACGTGCAAGTGGAAAAAAGAAAAATAGCTGTTCAGTCTTCAGTATACCTGTATAGAAAGGAAACATTAAAATGATCAAGCAATGTACTTTAATTTGACTGTCCACTATTTCTCCAAGAACGTCATCAATAAAAATGATATTGTCATAACGTTTCTGGAAATCCATAAAACCATTAAAAACAAATAAAAAAAATAAAAATCAAGAATTAGAAAATGGTTAATGCTTTACTGAGGCCACCATAGCCGAGTGGTCAGGAACGAGGGTCCATTAGTACACGTACATTGAGTGACCGTCGTTCAAGCCCGTGATTGCTAAATACGGTGCTGTTTTTTTTGCGTTCTCTCTCTCTTGTGAACTCCTATGACCGTGTGGTAGTGCCTGAGTATAAACAGAAAATTAATTATTTTATTTATTTACAGAGGTCAAATATGTAGGAGTATCGATATAGTACTTTCACGGATTATGACACCAACGACTATACGAACTGTAAGAAGCAACAGCAGCAACTAGACACTCAACTTCCAATCTATTTGTGCGTTCAAGGCTTCTTTAATTAAAATTTTCAAAAATGAAAACCCTATTCCATATTCTGAGACCGTATAGCTCTTTCTGACCCAAAGAAAAGATTTTACCGTCTACCGTCTCGAATGCTGTTGTTCCTCTAGTGGACGGTGACAGCACTTGGGCTTAGACTCTTTATAAATGACTACGTTTGTCAATGTAACCGACAAAAAAGTAACTAATAATGTTTTTAATCAAATAACAACGCCCAGTAGATGAATCCATTATCCATGATAAATTTTGAATTCGCTTTTTTATTCAAGTTTCCGGGTGAAGTAATTCTCCTTAGAACACGATACTCCAGAGGAGCTATTGCGCATAAAAACACAAGGAAAACAAATACGTACTTCCTTTTTAGGAATATTTGATTTTTACATTTTGAATACGTCAGGCCATTTTTTCCAAAACGTAATATAAACCTCCCTCTGGCGATGGGGAAAAGAGAAGCTGTAAAAGGGAAATAACCAGAAACCAACATTTGTCACTGATCGTAGAAATGTCCGTTACTGTCGGCATAAACAAACACGAACCATATAAACGATATTACCCGATGACATCCGGAGACACATTTTCTTGTCTGATCACATCGCATACTCGACATTCTAAAAATTGCACGTTCGATTTCCCTTTGGTATGGAAATATTTATATTTTCTGACTTTCATAGATCAGAAGAATAAAAGATACCATTAATGTCAGCCTGGATGACAGTACTTTTTGGACATCGTTGGGCTACATACCAATAATAGCAAAAAATGATACAGAGAAAAGGATGGTGACAGAAAGTCACGAATTTCAAATAAGAAACACAAGTAGAAACACAAGTCGAAGGTATGCCATTAAGATTTGGAATCTTTAGAATTTTCAGACAGATGTTATGCTAGGAGCACGTTTAGCAGGAGCTACAATTAAAAAAGCAAAAGGAAATCAATGAGGGTGTAGAAAGCGAACATCTCAAAAGTGTACAATGAGTGGAAGATGAAAGGAGAATGCAACTGTAAATAGAAGAAATGTAGAAGGAAGTCCGCATTACAAGAACAAGATCGTAGGAATTTAAAGAGAATTGTTGGCACAATGGAAGGTCCGGTGTACAGAAAATGGCCGAAAAATTCAATATAGACGAAGAAAGACCCATTTCTAACTTAACTTATGTGGCAGGAGTTGAAGAATCTGGAATTTAGCAGTCGTGTCGCTATAGGAAGGCCACTTATATCTATAAAAATTCGAATGGAGTAGTGCCACCAACACCAAAAAGCAAAAGGATATCAATGAGGGTGTACTGGACTTTGGAACAGTGAAAAAGATCGTGTGGAGAATTAAGCAATAAGATCAAAATGGATGTGGTGTTATAAGAATCAACTTAAGAGAAAACTTTTCATCCAGTCAGATGATTCTCACCAAACTCATGGAATATCGCTTGAAGTTACCAGACAGGTCACAACCGTTTTTTTTTTTTTTTTTTTTTTTCATTTTCATCATTCCATCAGCTTAGATTTTCGGGCTTCAATTTTCAAAAAGTGTTTTTAACTTCCGTGCATAGACCCGCAACTACCGAGAAGGCAGCGTTGATAAAATATCAAAAACCTGGGGAGCAAAAGACAATTTAAAAAAGAGAAATTTAAAGAGAGTAAAACCTGAAAATAAATACTCGGTATGACAGATTTTTTCATGCAGTTAATGTTATTAGACGAACAGTGGAACATATTGGAACGTATTATATAAATTTCCTTAAGAAGCAGTACTTCGAGAGGATTTTTATTCCTCTGTTTCTTTGCATAATGTCTGCTCTTGATATCTGATTAATATTTAGATGTCTTTTAGCGAGATTTCACTTTAATACCATTGTCTGTAAGCTTCTTTCAGAAGCTTAATTAATTTTGTTTTTTACCTTCTTTCCGACAGTTAATTTCACAATCTGTCTCTCTCTCTTTTTTTTCCCCTTCTGTATTTTGCTTAGCTTGTATTATTAACATGTTTTTAGCAAAGGCAAAGGAAGTGTCTGAATGACCCTGACAATTTCTGAGTGTGTGGATAGTTTACAACAAAAACTCATAGGAAGAAAATCTACAATATCATTAAAGGTCCATGTTCTTTATACTCTTCTACCGTTGTCGGGACAAATCTTGGATTCCACATACACTGTGCTGCCACTTTATTAGGTAAACCTACCTAGTAGCGTGTTGAGCCTCCTTTAGCCTTCAAAACAGCCTGAATTCGTCTAGGCATGGATTGAACAAGATGCTGAAAACGTTGTGCAGTAATGGAGTACCATGCAGACATGAGTGTAATACGCAGTTCCTTGAGATTCGACGAAGGTGTAGGCGTGCAGCGAACAGCTTTTCCAGCTCATCCCAAAGATGTTCAATAGGATTGAGATCCGTCGACTGAGCGGGCCACTGCAGCAAAGAAAAATCATTGTAATGTTCCTGTAACCATTCCATAGTGATTTGGGCTTTGTGCACCAGCGCATTATCCTGCTAGAAGTAACCATCTGACTGAGGATAAACTATCAACATGAACGGATGCACTTGTTCAGCAAGGATGTTTAGGTACGATGTGGCATTCAGACGTGAATCTATGGGTATCAATGGACCCAACGTGTGTCAAGAAAACATTCCCCATACCATAACAGTGCCCCCATCACCTTGCACAGTGGTCGTCATCCATGGATTCAAGTTGTTTTCGCCAAATTCTGAGCCTCCCATCAACATGATGCACCAGGAACCTCGACTCGTCAGACCAAGCAACTGTTTTCCAATCCACGATAGTCCAGTGCTGGTGTTGCTGTGCCCACAGGAGGCGTGTTCTCTTGTTCTTCATTGATAATAAAGGTACGCGATGTGGCCGTCGGCTGTTGTAGCCCATTCGCGACAAAGTGCGACTAGTGGTCCGTTGCGATATTTTGTTTTTCGCATCAAGGTTGTATTCAGACGTGATGTGCGACATTGTGGCCCGTGATGTGCGACACTGTGTTTGCTTGCACAATTCTAGCCATCCTCCTCTGACCTCTCTCATCAACAAGCGATTTTCTTCCACAGGAGTGCCGTTGAGCGGATGTTTTCTGTTCGTTGCACCATTCTCGATACACCCTTGAAACTGTGGTGCATGAAAAGTTCAGGAGAACTGCCGTTTCAGAGATGCTTTGTCCAGCACGTCTTGCACCTACTACCATGCCACGTTCGAAGTCCATTAGATCACTCTTTTCCCCCATTCGTATTATGGTTTGTACGCTTAACTGATACTAGAAAGGTTGTTCTGCTGCATTTATATCCACAACTGTGGTCATGTGACTCGCAACGTTGTGGGACAAACCATTTGTGTGCACAGCAGGGGTGTTCCTAATAAAGTGGCAGAAAAGTGTATATGCTGTGTTACCTGTACCACAAATCTGAGGATGTGGCTAATTGGAAATATTAAAAGTGTATGCCTTTTTGGCTGTTCCTATAATGGGGTGAAACCGATCAAAGACATTGACAATTGCCATTTATACATGACAAAAATATCAGGGATGTTCAGAAAAAGCAAGCACAGTACCAAATATCCAAAAATATCAATTGCAATAAAACTGTTCTACATAATGAAGACCTGCCGATAAACCAACCCCGAAAGTCATGGGATGAAGGAAGCAATTGTGAATATAACGAGGATTCTTGTGTTGCCGACTTTGTTGGACCGTCCACGTCAACAAATTTGAACTATAAATCTGATAATCATTACGCACCGCGCTTAATTAAGCAAGAAGAGTTGAACGACTTTGCAGAATGAAGGGGGTGTCGCCAAATTCCAGCTACCTGCTGTCGCGTAAGTAAAGTGCTTTAAGGCAGTGATATCAAAATTTTGGGGCAGACAAGCAATTGTAAAACCCTTCCCTTTTCCCAATATAATATTCAAAAATAAACTCCAATGAATGGAGTATCTAGCAGGAACAAAAAAATGCCCAGCACATGGAATTCTCAAAGTGTGGACAGAGCAGTTGCGTCCAAAATATCAATATACCACACGGCAGATTATTTTCGATTCTGCGACCAATGATCCCAATACCAAGAGTGCACAGCCCACAGAACTCCATAGAATTCCTCTCTGTTGTTCCAGAGTTCAAGAACGATGGATAACAGAATTCCAAACGAGATTTGCTTTCATTGGTATCATATAAGGCCAGTGCAACACTCCCATGAAAAAAGTCCATGCAACTTCTTATAGAACATGCATCTGCTCCTGTGGACAATTCTGGTGACATCTGGAGGTTCATCGTAAAGTTTTCTAGAGAAGTTTTCCAACACGATGTAAGTACCCGCTTTGGGATTTATCGCTCCCCACTCATCTGCTCTCTTGAACTACTGGATATGGTTTAACCGTTGATTTAGCCGTGGTTCTCCATCTTCTCGCAGCATTGATCACTATTGCTTCGTAAGTTTCAAACGGTTTACTCTGATATGTATCGACATATTTCTAAGACAGCAACCGGCACTTATATCCTTTTGGTACGTGGTAACCCTTGGTAAACATAGCAAAGGAAAATCCGTCTGTTTCTATGTAAAATTGCTGTTCAAAATGTTAAAAGATGAACAAAACACTTTATGTGTCCTCTGATCGTTTAGCCAAAAGGTAGAAACTCATAATGGACGTTATCAGATGTATTCCATCAGATACGTAATAAAATTCTTCTATTGATGAAGTGGGGAGCTCTGTTGTGACTTTTTTTGTTAATCTGATACTATTTGCTTGCTGACTCTGGGATAGGGAAGATTATGACTGGTTTTTCAATGAAATAGGTGCGGGTAGCAAGTTATAACCACCGTCCTTTTTACAATGGATGGGAAAGGTCCGAGTTGGAATTCCGACAATGCCGAGAGGAACTTTTATGAGCTCTTTCACTCAGTGGCTGAGTTAGTCGGTCTGAGGAGAGGACAGCAAGGTTCATCATCCAATCCCCGAATTTCGGTTTTTCGTCTAGCAAAATAGGAATCGACTTGAGCATTTCAGAGAGTTCTTGAGTGGTTCTATGTGACATTTGTTCAACAAAATACGTTTCTAGCGAAGCTGCATGTAAATTGAATAAATGCTTATCTTAAAAGGGATTAATTTGACATTAGCCATTCTGTTAATGTTTGGCATTCGTTACAATTTTGCCATATACTTTCCATTAACTAAAAACGTATTCATTTTTATCAGACTAGTGACGTCAACACACTAATGTCTTTCAACCGCACCACACTAATTATTTCCTTTCTTTCTTTTTTTTTGCAAGTTTCAGGTTCTGAAGCAGGCAAAACTAATCGCGTCCAATTAATTACATCCAGTCTAATTAATCTTAATGAACGTTAGGACGACGGTCTCTTTTATGTATGCTCAACTGCATATTCACGCATGCGACGGTAAAATAATGAAATTGCTCTAACGATTCGAGAGAAAGCAGGAAGGAAAGCATGCAAATTAACTCGGTGTTGTTCGAGGCACCGGTTGTTACCCACTTACGATTGTACCAAACAAATACGTTTGGTCAATAGTTCCATCTCACGCTGAAATCTTGAATCTTTTAACGATTTCATATTGATGACAATCTTGCCGATTTTATGCTTCGTGTAGCGAAAGATCACAGGAAGTAGTGCATACAAACTTTTCTATGTGCACTTACCGAAAATGGACTGGTGCGTTGTTCTAACAAACGTGCACAAAGCGTAGGCTCGCTAATGAGGTGTGGACTGATGGGCACGACTCTGTAGTGCCGTCAAGAGATTTCAACCATAGACAACAGCTCCTTGACCAACGGCTAACGTCGGAAGCATTTCGAATAGCCCCGGTGAGAGACACCTACACACACCGTTAATGATCTTGAGTGAGTTCCTCTTTAGCAAGCGGTCGCCAGTCGTCTCACGTTGCTAGCTATAAAGTGGTAGACGACGCCAGATGAGGGCTGCTGCTAGTTAGGGAGCCACGCTATTATCATCTAATATGTGCACTACGAGAAAGCTGGAAATTTTATTGCTTTTCTCCGTTAGTTTCATAAGCACCCAATGAAATGGAGATTAGGATACCGTTGCTCCAAAAACGGCTGAGCAGAGCCAAAAGTGAAAAGTTTAATATGTTCCAATTCGCTGTACTCTCTTCAGTTTTGGTAGTAATGTTACTAACGAGTTAACCGGCATGGGCATGCGCATTATTATTTATTTTTCGTTACGAAAAAAAACGAAAAGAAACTCCTGAAGTATTAGAAACATTAAGTTCACAAATGTTACAAAGTAATGTTCTGTTCCATAAATAACAAAGAAAGGTCGATTTTCATTGACAAGAAATCACCTTCAAAGTGAAACGCTTTATTATTAAAAAAAAGTTATGGTTCTTGTATGACAAAAAAAAACTACATCACCTTAAAAAAAGTAATATTTGTAGTGAAACGTATAAGATATTGTTTGATTACAGTCATTTTGTTTGTCGAAAAGCAAAGGTATTGCGTCATATAACGCTTCTATTGCATCAGACAGTAATTGCGTCAGCCATTTCTATAAATACGGCGTTGGAAGGGTATACACGCTCATTAGTATCCCTTTTTTGCCGAGGTGTAAGCATGGCTCCATATGTTCAGTTGACACTAAGAAAAAACTGTAGCTGTTGCTCTATGCTAGGAAGGGCTTTCTACGCGTGCTATCGCTGATAAAATAGGCTGCCACCAGTCAACGTGACACCAGCGATGTGAAAGAAGATCTGGATCAGGCCGTAAGAGAGTGACTTCGCCTTCCCAAGATCGATATTTGAAACGGCCATGCCTTCGTAATCGCCATGCTAGTGCTCCTGATCTAAAACTGGACTTTCAGATGGCCTCTGGTGTTGAAACAAGTGCACCGACTGTGCAAAGACGTCTTTCGGAATGTGGTCTGCACGCCTATCGGCCCAAGAAGAAGCTTTTGTTGACCCAACAAATGAGGAAGAAGCGACTTCCTTGGGCTAAAACGCATGTTTCGTGGACAAAAGAGCAATGGGACACCGTCACTTTTTCTGACGAATCGAAATTCCACCAGCATGGCTCGGGTGGGAAGCGATATATCAGAAGACGAAAATCAGTGGCATACCATCCTGACTGCATAACACCGACTGAAAAGTTCCCCTCCGGTCAGATGGTCTGGGGATGCATAACAAGCAAAGGCGAATTAAGTTTATTAACGGAACGGTGAATGCAGAAACCAACACTGCTATCTGGGAGGAGTGCCTGAAACCTGTTATTAGGGATCACCACACAGACGTCCAAAACTGCATTTTTCAACAGGACTCGGCACCTTGCCACACAGCAAAATTGGTAAGTTTTATGCTATTTAGATTTAATAATGAGTTTGTCTTCTTGTCTCACAAGGCTTAAAACATATTTACACCAATGTTTTCCCTCGTTTTTCTCCCTTAAGGTGCAGTCATACCGCAGAAATGCTGGCATTACAATGTTGGACTGGCCCGGCAACAGATTTGAACCCTATTGAAAATTATTGGTACATAATGTCGTCTAAAATTGCTAAAGTATGAAAAAAAGGTTATTATTGTATTTATGTTTAATGTGAGTGGCGTTTTAAATTTAAAATTAAATTAGGTTTAAAAATATATATTGTGCAAAAAGGATAAGTCGAAGGTAGGAGTGCCATGTTAACCATGTTATAGAACAGTTGTCATCTTTTAAGGGCACAAAAGAAGGTATTGTTGTACACATTGGTGCCAATGATATTAAGAATAGGCGATCTTATTTTTACTTAACAGGTATAGAGCAATATTGAGAGAAAGCCACAAGTTAAGATTATATTTGAAAGTGTCCACAATTTTGCCCAGAGATGATAGAAGAGATGCCACGATGAAGCATTGTTAATCAATTTCAGCCTGGAGAGATTGTGCAAGGCTAGTGGGGCAGAATTTTCTCAGCACAACCTATATTTGTTAACAGGAAGAATGTTTTTACATGATTGGAATACTAAAACAGAAAAAGGTGAAGGAATATTTTTGAAGCAGTATTAGCTGGGTCGGAGAGCAGCTAGCGGGAAGATAACAGACTAATAATTTAACGACTGTCGCATACAGTGGTAAAATTGATTCTTGCACTGCTTCCATTAGGACCTGGAAAGCAAAGTGTGGGGGATTACAAGGCTGGCTGAAGATTCTAATGGAGAAAGTAAATATATTAGATACCTCAGACATCTGAGGTTCGAAGAATGGTTTATCACTATTCTTCTGGTTATGGGACATTCAGTTTTTGACTAACTTGGAAGAAAGCATCGCAATGTATATCATTAACATCACCATGATATGTTCTGGGCAACGGTAGACAACTTGTCTGTCCAACACATCTAGTAAAGTTTCGAGACAACAGGATTCCATAATGTTTTTTATACAATGTCTCTGTACTGTAACTTGATCAAATGAATTGTGCTGTGTTGACTGTATAGCTACATGCAGTGGAGAACCGTACCCTGGTGTCACGTTTTTGGAATTTGTTTGTGTCTTTTGTTTCTGCACAATTCAGACGCTGTTCAAAGTCTTATTTGACTTGGTTTGCCAACTACAGGCGATCAAAGCGACGTACTTTAATTATAAACACACTAACAAGAAAAAAAAAACGAAATACCTGTAACTGCTGGTCATCAGATGTTTCTATGGAAACATTCTACGGTATTTCCCATCTGTGAGAGTGATTTGTGTTACAGATCTTTTAGGCGCATGTGTATTCGTTCTCGTAATAGATATTTTATTGCCCTGCGAATGAATGGTATAGAAAACTAGAAAACCTAAACGCTCTCCAAGGGCAGTTAATGTACAGAGGATCGAGGAAAATTTAATTAAAATGACTGCAATTGATTGAATAAAGTTAAAAATAATGCGTTTATCGCATTTCAGCATCCTTTAATTTCAAGAAGTGGAATGTTCCTTTCGTTTTGTTCTCCTGTAGGATTTCTATCCTCTCTCTCTCTATCTCTCTGTTCCATGATAAATGCGTACGGCATAACTGACAAGTTTCATTGCCGAAGAAATGGATCTCGAGAATTGCCTTTTGTTCCTTCTCATCTTCTCGTGAATGGGCATTTTCGATCACTCTCCCTTGATGACATCCTTATACATCTCGCTGGGAATTGTGTGCTACCTAATACGTGAATATTCCATGCCATGAAACTTCGTATGGAACGTATTTGTCTGCTGGCTGAGCAGAGAGATCATAGTTCTATTTTCCAGTACTGTCTAGACAAGATTTCTTCCAGTCACATTTTGCTTACTGAGTTGAAGGGCTTTAAACTTAATGACATTCATCTCTCACAAACAGACAAGAGTTCAAAAATACATCCATAGCAAGATTAAGGATACTTTCTTAAAGCTTGTCTGTAGAGTGAGTCATAAAATTCAATTTAAAGTATTATTAATAGCTGAATTTCGGAACAACACTAATAGAGCTTTTGCTGGATCATAAAGACACTCAATAAGTTTATTACCAGTTGTAGCATCCAGCAGATGTAGCCTTGTTCACTGTTATATTCATTTCTGTTAGACACTGAGAGTACTTTGGTTGTTAGTAAGACCAATTAACCAAGCTTCTTGAATGATTCTTTATATAAAAAATACTTGTAATCTCTAAGTTAATAATAAAATACCAGTTTATCTTCTTTATTTACTGATTAATAAATCCAAATTTATTAAAACACCTTTTGTTTTTTTAAAAGGTGGCACAGCAAATGTGTAACTCAGTTTGAATGGTTGCTCAGGTTTGAGGATACACTACTATGCCTCATGTTAAGTCGTGCAAGTTAATGGAAAATAGTTTTTTCAACACCTGCCTGAACGGCTTTCTCTTACATTTTTATTTTTACGAAGTCCTTTGGTCGTAAAAGATGTTTTTGCATATTTGTTTTTCGATTTTCCTGTGTGCTAAAAAAGTAAATTTGCATTAGCCTTCTCCTAAAGAATTTTGTAATTGTTTCATATTTTCTAGGCTCTAATTTTTAATGAGATGCTGTACATCATATTTATGAAAAATAGAAATGAACCAACTGCCTTTGTTAACAGAAATGAGCGTGTTTGCAATAATTGCGTGATTAGGATACTGGAAAGGGTCCTACCATGCAACTATGATGCGCTTAAGACTCAAGCGATCTAATGAGACTAATTAGTCATTAATTTAGAAATTGGTTCGAAGCGGGACAGACGAACACTCGAGTTTCTCATTCGCTATAATTACGAAATTCAGGTAAGCTTGCGTGTTCTCTAATGTGGTTTAGCGAAGAATTCACTTATCCCAATAATTTGTCCTTGTTTCGTGTCTCTTATTTTTACCCAAACTTAGCACTGGAACTCCTTTTTCTTTGTTAGATGAACTAAATTGTTATTTCGTAGCCGATAAACTTCCTCATTTATTTCACAAAAATACGTGGTCTCAGTTCTACTTTCAACAATGTTAGCGTTGGAGCATTAATGACTAAGGCCATATTGCTCCATATATACAGCCTGTAAATTTCGTGTGTACTGTGGTTGATTTTCTGCTTTGCTGGACGATAAGTCTGAGTTTCCAAGAGAAAAAACCTACCCTCGCCTGAGATTGAATAACTCAGTCACGTTTGAAAAAGGCACATAATAATGCCCAAGTCATCGAAGGGACTTGAACTCAGGTCTTTTCCAAACTTTTTGGAGGTAGAGTTGCCTTTCTCCTCACAAAAAGGTTGTGGGGAGGAAGGCAACTCTACCAACTGTGCTACCCACGAAGACATATATCCTCATACTATATTCCACTGCATTCCAGAGTTTGAGAAACCTTGCACTTCACAAATATCTTCAGCTTCTCGAGCGTCCACCACCAATTCTTTGAATTCTACTCTGCATGGATTTCTCTAATAGGGCAAAAAAAACTTAGTCAACTTCAGTCCTAAAACTCCATCATTTTTTTCTCTCTCAAAAAAAGAGCCTACTGCTTCTATGCTCATCTTCAATGATAACCAGATTTCTAGACAAATTCACACATGTCTATTAGGGATTACTCCGACTTTTAATCTCTCTTGGAATAGGTACAATACAAATATTGTTTCCTCTTCATCAAAAAATGGATTTTCTTTTCCTTCTCGGCGCTAGTGTTTTAATTTTTTTTCATACAACTATTCATTCTGCAAAAATCTCAAATTTTCCCTCCCATGAAACATCGCTGACACATCTGAGGTGGTGCCCACAAAACCTGTTCCAAACTATTCGACTCTGTTTAGAAGAGGGCAGTCAGGTTAATTAATAACCAGTCTTTTACAAAGTCTCTGCACTCCCTACCTTATAGATGTTCACTTTCTACTGCATGCCTTTTCTATAGCTACTTCCATGGGCACTCTTCTTCTGCCATCTGATATTCCGCTGCTTTTTTCCAAACCAGTGAAATCAAAAAATTTCATCATGTCGCGGACAGAAAGGAAACATGACTCTGCACGTTCTGCGTAAATCCAAGGCCATATTCTTTTGAAGTTCAAAAGAAAAAAAAATGAATGTTCCTTTCCATGTTCTTGAATCATTACTTTCAGAACAATTCCAATTAGGAATTATACTTTACTGAAGAGATTTGAATCTTTGAGAAGAGTTTCACTTATGTGAAGAATTGCCCATCCTTTATCTTGGTTAATGTAGAAGCAAGACTAAAAATAATAGCAGGAAAAGGAACAATATAGAAAAGACTGGAAGAGAGAATTGATATCCAAAATCCTTGCTTATAAAATTCCAGTATTTTGTCATCCTATAGTTCTGGTTGGTATCTACAATGCTAAAATATTTAAATTGCCTATTCCACTAATTATATAGTATTATTAAATCAAAATAAATCCTCCAAAATTCCTTCAAATTATGGCAGAAGCGAATGGCTTTCAGAAGGGCTTTGCTACTTTCTTTGCTACTATATTATGCTAAGTGCCACTCTTGCTTTGTTAAAATGCTCCAATAAGAAGATAAACTTTATCTGCATCCCACTGCACGTTCACCAATGGGATAATGATCACTAAACCTTAGAAGAGTTACCGTAAATTAGAACGATATCTTCCGCAATAAACTGTATACCATACCAAGTGGTGAACAATTGAGAATTTCTTGCCAAAGAGGCAAACTTTGTATAGTACCAACACCCGACGTACGTGGAACTTTAATTAAGAACGTAGTTGGGCAGATGGCTGAAGAATGATGATTACTAGTCAACTATCGCTATGGTAACAGCTTGGTGAAATTGAAAGAGGTGAAATTGAAATAGGTTGGGCCATTTCACACCATTCTTTGCCTCGTGCCGGTTTTATAGTAATGGCGGCAATTAAAATAATTTTGCAGGTCCGTGGACGTTGGACCGGGTTGAAGACAATTAAGGTGCAATTCAATTTTGATGGCCATTGTCGTAAAGTCCCGCAGATATTTTAATATTCGCATCTCTGTGGAAATAAGCACGAAGTCAACGATTCGTGACAACATCTTAAAGCTCGTTTTAATGATAATATTGCACACTTTGTTCTTAAACCAGTCTGGAAATTCAAAGAAGCAATTCATTTTAGAAATGCAAATGTTTTAACTTGTACAAAGATACGCTTCGACACTCACCGGTGGATCGTGCATTCCTTATGATTCTCGAAGAAGAAAGAGTCTAGGGTATTTTTATCATCATATGTATTCTAAAGCAAACACTTCCTCTCTCGCTCTCTTTCTCTTGTTAAATCGGAAACACTGAAGATGTTGCGACCAGACTTGTAATCAAAGATAATTATCTGCCCGGAAACACAGTCTACTAATGAGTTTGTTGATATTTCTAGAAAACCCAATTCGTACAAGCAGGTCGGCTTTCGTACGGTTCGTTTGATTAATTCGGAGACAGTTTAAATCTCCCAAAGATATGCACGCATTTGTCTTTCACTTAATGTTTTCTTCCGTGATATTTACCGTAACAATTAAGTCGTCGGGGAAGATTTGTTGCCTTAAGAGATTTTGCTACTCGTTGAGAAAATAAGAATTTTTAAAAAGGGTTAAGAACTGATGGACTGACGTTAGGAAAACGGATGCATGTATGCAGTATATAGACTAGAGGTTATCACAAAGGTTTAAGGTTTTAGCACACTTTACTATATTTCCTACAAAATAAAGATTATTTGTAGATATGCAAGTGTCCGAATATTAATGGTAGGGAAGTGTATACATAATTTATATTAGATAATGCAATTGAACATTTTTGTTTGAGATATAAATAAATTAATAATATGGGATAAAACACACCGGTGAACGAAAGTTTAAAAGACAAAAGATCAATTTTTTATAAAATAATTGACTGACATCAGTGAAATATTTGGTATGGATTATATTTATTTCATATATTTCCCATATTAATAGCTATGGTAGCCAACAATGCAATCTAGTACCAAATAGCGTAGTGAGGTCTTCACTCATATAACTGAGGTCATAAACTGGTGACCTCTGACGCATGTATAAGTTCCTTGCAATGGGCAGACAGCAAGTATCTTCAAGGCTTCAGCCATTATTCCAATAGTCCGAAGATAAGAGGTGGATGCATGAGTCCATACGACTCTAAACGAAACAGCTGCGGAGGAAACAACTGATAGATGGCCTTTTTATTTCTAATTGACTCCTTTAAACTAATATTTGTGTAACGAATCTTTGATCTATAGGATACGTCTGTCTTAATCGTGTCCTACAATCTGAGCGTCTCATATAACCACTTTGCCATGGTGAATACAAAATAGACCGGGTTTTCTCAACCCGTCAGCGGTACTATAGTGGGGGCTCTTTCAAAACCGTCCACTGTTTCTAGGGGAGACGATTCGCAATGTATTCACAATGGAATCATGTCTTTTAATTCTTGCACCGTGAGAGCAGTGACATCGTTGAGCAACATGCACTAGAAGCTTCGTGGCTTAGCACTCGGCTCTACAAGATACAGACCGACCTGCACGTGATGTTCTGGCTATGTTGGAAGAGCATTGATCCTTGTTTTAATTATGTTAACGTACTCGTGGGCAGATAAGAGCCGGGAACCATCTCCAACTCAACGGTGTTGGGAATGCACTTTTAAAGATTCTTAGAAAGTATCCCCCATAGGAGCAGCGCATCAAGTCTGTCCAGCAGTCTTCATTTTTCTGATGAAATCTATAATCCGGTTCGGTTACCCTCAATAAGCAGCTTGTCAATAGCTCTCTCTTCTTTCTTGAAAACAGGCAAGTCCACAATATTCCTTACCAGGGGTGAATAGGAATGACGCAAACCAAAGAGATGAGCCTTCTTATAAATGGGAATCGTCCATCTTAATGTGGAATTCCCAAACTCATATAAAAATAGGGGTTTGGGTATCCAAATCCTATTTCTGGGGAGTAAGATGTTATTACATCTTTAGGTAATTGTAACCGCTGACGTACTGCTAGTCTAACTTGAAGGTCCAACTTCTTTAAGGACCTTGTGGTGGTTCTTCCAAGCACAAGTTGATGATAAAGTCGCGGGAGAAGAAAGATCTTCAAAATAAACAGGCGTTGCTGCTTTATTGGAGCCCTCCTTAATTTGTCAAACTTAGATTGTAAATCAACACCCATCTTTAATCCACCCTCAGAGAAAATCTTACACCCAAGTATTTCCACATGTTCTCAATAGGACACAAAGGTAATTCATTCGTTTCCACAAGAAATGTAACTTGTTTCGCCTTAATTTTCTTGCCACGTCCAGAAGTCTCGAATAAAGAGTCTATGACTTATTTTGATTAATCATAGAACCTTCTTCCGAAAGAATGCACTGGAACAATCTAATAACCTTTGCAGACCAGTCTTGGTAGAGGCAATCAGGATCAGATCATCGGCAAAGGCCATTGCGTTGGATCTTTGGCCCCACAGTTCACAACTTACGTAACTAGACAATTCTTGCAACAATAAGTCCACCACCGCATTAAATAGAAATGGAAAAAGCGAGTCACCTTGACTAACTTCTTTTGCAGGCTTAATTAGATGTTGTTTTTCTGCTACACGTAATATTGTGGAGCACTTATCCTGCAAAGAGATAATCTGCCTTTGCGCACCAGTGCTTCTATAACAGCATCAAAGGAGACCAGGTTGAATGCCTTCTAAGGATCTCAAATCACAATATATAAAGAATTCAATTTACTTCTAGAATCATTTAGTAGTGCAGATAGCAGAAAAACATTCGGAGCACATCCGTCAGCCGGGATGAACACACGTTGATGATGATCAAAACTCAGAACTTTCATAATTCTTTCACTGAGAATCTTGTCGTATAACCTGAGCATCACTAATGCTACCGTAATAGGACGATAATCTCCAGGATGGATGGAATTAATCATCCCGAGAATGAATATTGTAAAAGCACTGAACAGAAAAATCAGGTAATCGGTCTCACCAGAGAAAGACATAACAGATCAATCAGGACTCTAGGCGTAATATTGCGTAATTGTCCAGGAGGTATCCCGTCTGGTCCGACGTTGGTCGAGATTGGCAGGAAAAGAAGCTTTCAACTCATCTGCAGTAATAGGTTGACGAATAACCATTATGTTATGACGTAATAGTGTCATGTTTTACCCATATGTTCACAAATGCTATTATACCTTAGTTCCAACTATGAAATTAATATGGACAAAGAATAATTTCTGAAGCATATAAATCAGTGCATGGATATACCTAAAATAAGTGTCTGACAGAGGGATAATAGATCTTGATGGGGATAAGGTAACCCCTTCCACGAGACGCCGAAAACAGCTCTTATATTGTTAAAGAGTTTTTTTCTTTTTTTATAAATTTCGAGCCCAAACATGATAGTGGTAACCTGTAGCATTTCGGTAAGTTTATGAATCTGAAGGTTGAGACAAAAGCAAAAAAAGATTTATAGTATAAGTACATGAGGTGATAGTTAAAATCGCCCAGGAAATAGTACCAAAAGGTACTATTTCCTGGAGAAAATATTAGGGGAGTACCTTTTGGCTTTGCATCTCGGGGGTCCCTAGTAGCCTAAATCCGTTCCTGGTTAGAAGGAATTTCTGTATATTTTCTGGAAATAATTGCGAAAGAAAATTATTCCAGAGAACAGAAGTAGAACGGATAAATGAGAAAGAGGAATGCAATTTAGAGTTGGGCAGTAGATGGATGTTGACTAATAAAGACACATATTCAGTCTGTTTTTTGGGAATGGGGAAAGAGGGAGAGCCAGTTTTTTTGATGCCAATCTAGGGATTGATATCGATCATTGGTGTGACTGTCGGTTGACCTTCTTCACCTCTTTGGGATATTTCTTTTGTTCTGAAATTATCTCCACCATCCAGACATCAGATTTGCGTAGACATTCAGAATCCTTATTACCAGCGCTTGTGATTGGCTCGCTTCCATTCTGCCAATATCGCTTCATCGCAATGAATCCCTCATACAGTTTCTTTATTCTCCATGCCATTGGACCATGAAACCTTACCGAGACATATACAACAATCGAAATGTCCCTCACGGTTAATCGATTTCGGGAATGATTTTTAAATATCTTTTCAAACAGGCAAACCAAATCGAACTGAATGACGCACGATCAGACCGCTCAATTTAAAGTACCCATAAAAATGAGATATAAATGTGAACGTGCGCACAGTTTCAGGTTAATTTACATAGGATAAATTATACAAACTCATTTACTTTTGACATATGCTCACATTCGTAAATAGAAACAAATGTAAATCACATTACAGTTCTTTTATTTCCTTTGGTTAGAAGCAGACAGAACGACTTATTTCGGAATATACAGTTTGAAAAATTTGAATTTCCGTACAGTCACGTTATTGATTCATATTATGATTGTTTGGGAAACACATCTTTTGTCATAGGCAGTCACAAATGCATAGTTTAATTCCTTAATATAAAAACTCTGGTAAGTAAAATTAGAAACTTAGAAGATCCGCACTGGAGAAAGAGTGACTTGGGCATGGTATGAAGAAAACTCATGAAAGTTCATTCTTCTAAACGGGATTCGAAAACCAGATCCTTTCCAGCCTAGCCACTGTTTTAGCACTAGTGTTGTTGAATATACAATTCCAATAAATTGTGACGGAACCATATGCAAATCGAGGGACATTGCAAATCAATTTCCCTTCAAATATTTTGTTTCTCCATCCATTGGAGCATCAAAATATTTTAAGGGGAATTTGATGTACCCAATACAATAAAGAATTATACAAGAACGGTTCCAAAGGCCACCATGTGATAGACCAACAACGGTTAATAGAACATTAACTTCAAAAGACACGTTCGTGTTTTTAAACACGGAGATATATTTCAAAGAAGGCAATGAAAACGCGATGCACGTGACAGTAAAAGTGAAGAGAAAAAGAACCCTGTGGAGCCTCTATGAATAATCGAATCAAGTGTAGTTTCTACAAACAGTAAAGATTTTATGGTAAATAGCAATAATGGGTTATACTTTGCTTGGCAAGCTTCAATAGGGGAGGAAGGATCGGCCCTTCCCTAATGGACAGTGTGACATGATCGTTAAGAGATGGACATGGTCTAAACAAGGTTACCGAGATCGTCATCGAAGAAATGGCAGTAGCAGCAGCACGCAAGTGATGGATAATATATCTGGTGAGTGCTTGCACGAGATATTACTATTGGTGGACCTAAAACAGCAGTACAGATGAACTACAAACAAATTCTAAAAAAAGAATATCCACAAAAAAAAATTCATTGCACTTCATGAGTTGTTTCAAACAGATTCATGCAATTAAACAGTTAAAATTATCCCATATTCTCTCATTTTGGCAAACAAAATTGTAAATACTTGAAGTTCTAGGTATTTATTAAGAAATTATGACCAAATGGGTCCTCTTCTAAATGTACCTGTTGCTCTTTATATTAAGGCATTTGCCATTGTGATTTCTGGCAAATGTTGGGGAGATATTGCATGGTCTGGACCATTTTATTGTTTAGTGAAGCATATTCCACTAAAATGATGAAGCCAACGTAAACTTTCAGGACTGCAGAATTGCGGCCAAAGTATACCCTCAAAATGAATGACAGCTTTTATACCGACCTATGGTAACTTAACCTAAGGCACAGTTTAAATTATGCTGTGACTTCAGAACAGACTTCAGTATATGTAGATGGATTTTTGAAGCAAGGCTGTCACTAGGAACGTTTCGCGAATATGTTGTGTTATTGTAGGAGCATTATCATTATTTTGCTATATGATTACAGGAGTGTTATTTTAATTTTTTATAACATATAGGATGTTTTTTAAAGTTCCCGTCAAACTTTGGAGCATGTTCTACTGAGCATGCTCCAAGCGAAAACAGTCCACAGTCGGGAAATTCTTCCCTTCTGAGTTATTGTTCGTTTCCTTCTTTTCATAGAGTGAAGGTGAGTACGTTTGTCAATAAGTAAGGTGATAGATATTTACATATACAAGTGTCTCTTGACTCCTGGGTATCAACTGTTCTTAAAGGGAGTCATAGAGTGTTCGGTTTATCAATTGTCCTGAAGCCATTTCTTGGAAGAGCTTCCATTGGAAATGTGGTTCATACTTAACGAAGCTTCTGGACATCTTAGCGTCACTGTTCCATAATTTCTCGATAACAAGTATCTTGGCCTTCGGATTGGTAAAGGTGGACTAACTGCATGGCCTGCACATTCTCTCGATGTGAATCACTGGATTCATTCTTATGGAGATGCCTCTTGAGCATTGACATGTATCCCTAAGAATAATCCAGCCGATTCTTAATGGACAACTGTTCCAAGAACGGATAGTGGATGGTTGTAAAACAATTTGGAACCTACCAGGAATTTTCAAATGCATCTTCATCATTCCCTTTAATAAAAACATATTTGAAGCGAAGGTCAGGAAGTCTTTCAAGGCTTTCTGACCTTCACTACATTAAAGAAAGAAAACAAAGTTTATATCTTTAATAGATTTGCTCTTATTTATGGCAATAGCAGCACGATAAATGTATTTAAAATGCGCAACGATTTTATGTACACCGTTTTCGTATACAAAA
Source organism: Mastigoproctus giganteus (assembly GCF_048544385.1). Lineage (NCBI taxonomy): Eukaryota > Metazoa > Arthropoda > Arachnida > Uropygi > Thelyphonidae > Mastigoproctus > Mastigoproctus giganteus. Next base: position 35,587,955 of record NC_143583.1, on the reverse strand, counting down.
TTGAACAGCTGTACAAAATAAAACTAATGTCACGTTATTGTTTGTCTCATACAACACTATTACTGCCCAGAAGGGGGAAAGAAATATCGTCTATTCACTCCTAAATAACATTTATACCTCTATAGAGTGGAAAGTACTTGCTGCCTTTTAACAATAGCCGAGATACTTCTTTGTGCTGTCTTGTAGGCTTTCTTTCGATTACTTTCCTCTCCCGGCAGCCACGATCACACGAACTACAGAGAGAGGTAAGACAAAGCACTTGGTGTACTTGACGTAAAATAATGACTTCAGAAGAGAAAATGCCACGGAAGAAAGCTCCATTTCTTTTCGTTTTTTTTTTTTAAATCAAGAACTTGCTATTGTACTACATAAAGTTGATCAATACACTGTTGTGCCATTGGTAATACGATACTGGATGAATGTGGGCCACAGTCATGTTAATGTCAAGGTTTAACACTATTCTCTGTCTCTAAGGATAAAAGATATAGCGGTGAAGATAACAAAGCGGGTTCCAAACATATCTCGTTCTATTCAATGGGTCATTTGCCATCGGTAATTGAGGCGCTCTTAGGTCCTCGACACTTAGAGGAAATGTATTTTTCTTTTGTCGTATTCAGTATCTTGCTAGAATATCATGAATTTTTAATTTTTTTTTATGCAATCAAACAGTCTATCTGTGTATTGAAAAAAAAAAAGAGCTAACTGTGGCTCACTCATAGGGGTCACCATGGCAGTACTCCAGCTTACTGTTCGGTTTCTGTGAAAGTTTTTGACCATGAATGGTATTACCAAACTTGAGCCTAATATTCGCCTTCTACACTCACTGGTCAAAAAAATTAGAAACCTTTATTCAATACCTAGTATGGTCACCTTTTACCAGAATTACAGCCCGTGCACGTCATGACTTGACTCTTTCAGACAGCTTCTAGGTATCTGAGGGAGTCTAGCTCCAGGTTTGACCATTCGTATATCAGAATATTTCTCAGCTGCTGTTTTGTGGTTAGTAGAGAACTGCGAAGACGAACTGGTCATTCTAACATTTCCTAGACATTCTCAATTTTATTCAAATCTGTTCAATTTAAATGTTCCTCGAACCATTAAGATACAAATTTCGCACAGTGGATAGTTGCGTTTTCATCTTAAAAGAATCCATTGCAATCCCAGTAAAAATGAAGTATGCGGAGTAAATTTCATCCAAACGACAGAAAGGTATTCATTGGCTGTAACTACCTTCTAACAGAATGAGCAGTCCAGTCAGTACCATCAGAATATACTCCATATCAATGATACTACCTCTAGCCATTTAAATGGTGGTCACGAGTCAGTTTGGATCCATGGCTTCGTGTGGTCCCGCCACACTTTCACCCTACCATCGATGCAAAAAGGTGTAAATCGAGAGTCGTCGCACCATACGTTCTACCGTTCCACAGTCTAGCCTTGGCGTCGGAGGCACTACTCCAGTCAAACCTTCCGATTTTCTACAGAAAGAAGCACCTTTCTGAAAATCGGAAAGATCAGCTGTCTTCCCCAAGACCGGATCGATTAAGAAACTCTAGAAAAGCGTAGAGTATTTATCCGATACCAAGGAATTTAAGATACCATATGACAATTGCATACTACGTTTAATTGTCTGTTAACGCCATTTGCAAAAGGTTTCTGATTTTTTGCCCAGTGGATGTACGATTCAAACAACTTTTGGATCCACGTCACACACACGCACACACCATGTGATCTCTTCAATTTGTATATTTTGTACAGATTGGTGCCTATAGCCAAACTTCATGGTCCATGGTCCTAATAAATTGGTCTGGCAGTGTCTGTGTTTATTTCGAGCTTTGTGTATGGAAGATTGCTACTGTTAGAGCAAAACCATATAAAGACTTAGCGTTTAGAAGCTGCGTTAGTGTATAGAGCCATCAATATTTCTATTTTCGTAGATCCTTGAATCAGTGGTGACACTGAATGGAGTATGATAATTAGCATAGTCTATAAAAATATGCACTGTTCAATAGTTCCTCCAATAATATTAACCAGTACAGGGCTGTTTATGATGCAGCCAGCATAAAATATTGGATATTTCTATTTCTAGAGTTATAAACAGGCATTTGTTTGTGTGGACGATAAGGCTAAAACTGTTATAAAATCGAATATAAACACGCCAGTTATATTGTAAAATGTCATTTAATGGGGAGCATCATTCAAGCTAAAGGTTTTCGTATTGAGTGAAGGCGAAATGGAAAGGCAAGTTGCTCCTGCAAGATACAGTGTGCGTGTGTGTGTGTGCACGCGCTGTTTAGTTTCAGACAGTGAAGAAACACTTATTTTTCTGTCTGGGTTTCAACTATTAACTCTTACTACCATACAGAAAGGTCAGAGGTCGTCTCTGTACGGAAACGGGAGCTGTACAGCACGTCGGCGTCGTAATTCTACATCCCACCAGATGCTTAAGATTTATGGTCATGTTATGGCATTCCTACACAAATTACTAATTCGGCTTGTTGAACCACGAAGACATTGTTTGTCAAACTATAACTCAATACTTCTCCTTCCCCTTCTGCCTTTTCCCAGTACCAATCTTTTACTTACTAGCGACAAGTAATTTTTCCTCTTGTCTTTCCACTAACTGTTGTTTGTTGCGATCCTTGATTTTGACAAATGATGTGTGCAATATTTGGACCAATTACGAGCAATTACTAATATGAGTCGAAAGTAAAAAAAATTACGAACATGCCTAGCGTTAATAAAAGTGATTTTAGGGATTGATAAAAAAATAAAATCTGTACTCAGAAGGCTATTATATGGCCAATGCTCATGCGCGACTTGTTGTCTTTTGGTGGGTAACTCGCTGCATGTATTGACAAGTAACGCAGAAGAAACGAACTTAAAAAAAAAAAAAAGGCATCGTTATAAGCGAGTTTCACTATACAAAGTAAAATGGCAAGTTTTAATTCGGCAATTCAGCATCATTTCGATATTTTATTATCGCGGTGGGTTAAGAATATTAAGGTAATATAAGAGTTATAGTACAGACTACACTGGTGGACAGAAATCATGGGATACCTATCTAATAAGGAGTAGGCCCACCTTTCGCCCGAATAAGGGCAGTCACACGGCGAGGCATTGAGTCTACTAGTTTATGAAAGCGTTCCACAGGTATTTCCATCCATGCTTGCTGCATCGCTGTTCATAATTCCGTCGCATCCACAGCATCCAAAAGATGCTCCACAGGGTTCCTATCCCGTGAACGGAGAGGCCATTCCATGGTGGTAAAATCTGCGGAATGCTCTTCGAACCATGTTCTAGTCACCACGGCTCTGGGGAGAGGCACATTGTTCTGCTGGAAGAGTCCATTGTCCTGTGGGTGCGTGATGACCATGAAGGGATACAGATGGTCTGCAAGGATGGACATGTAACCTGGACTATCCAGAGATGCGTCTAGACGTACCAGAGGTCCCAACATGTGCCAGTTGAACACGCCCCAGACTGTTACCGACCGTTCACCTGCCTGAACAGTTCCTTGTTGACCTGAAGGGTGCATAGTTTCGTACGATTTCCACCAGATATGCTTTTTGATCCCTCATCAGATATTTATTTAAAAGTAGTGAAAAAAAAGACAATTCGTGGTAAAGGGGGGGAGGGTTGTGAGCATTATTACAATTCGATTTACTCTGTATGAGTAATTAAAGATTATAAAAATTACGATGGAAAAACATTCATATCAGTTTTCTTTAAGCAGCTGAGATTTGTGTTTCGGTCACACCTAAAAAATAGCTTTTTGGACGAAGAGAAAAAAGGTTGAGATATTAATTGTTATTTCGTGTCCACTGACAAGGACATTTCACTTGCAGAACCGTTGGCCAAACTCCAGATTTTATCTGTTAATTTGTTCAATTGCTTTAAGTGGATTCTCAGGTCTTAGATTAGAGAGTGATTTTATTTCCAAGAAATAATTGTTTTTGGCGAAAGGAATATTTCCAAGTATTCAACGATTAATGGGATAATTTAATCTATTTTAATCACGCCATCAACCTCCTTCGTGACGTTACTTAATGGGCAATTAAAGTCCAAAAGCAAAATACGCGAAATTACAAAAAAAAAGCCTTTTTAAGCCTAATACCTAGAAGACATTTTTTATTCGTTCACTTTAAAAGACAAGAATCCTATTTCACTGATAACGAACTGAAGCAAATACTCACTTTTAGCTCATCTCGCATGCAAAGGTGAAGTAAAAGGTAAATTCTCCAGGGGATAAAACCCCAGTAAAAGAAAATTATTCTAAGATTCATGAACATCGACTGTTATCATATGGTGTACAGTTACCATAGTAATCTCGGTTGGTGAAAGAGAATGTGATTTCTACTTCGCTCTTTGACACACACACTGTCACCTTTTCTAAATATATACCGTGTTGCCATGGAAGTGTAGCTTGTTCATTGTTACCATGGCAAAGATGGCGCAGCATCACTTGGTTACTACTTAAATTTGTGGGAAAGGTATTACATTGAAGTTTAAGTGTTCTTCCGTGGCACGCGTCTTCAGTTTGGAAAGGTTTCTGCTCTAATCTTGTTAGTGACAAGAATTTTGTTTATTGTTTTTTTTTTCCTAGGCCTTTCCAAGTCCTTTCCATCCGCAGTTATTCTCAGAAGGAGAAGGAATATTTTTTGCAGAAACTGCTCTTTTTCACTACACCAAAATAAGCAACCCGACCTTTAAATTATGCACGATTAGCACGTATCTTCGACGTAAGCCTAACAAATCACATCATCACTTTTTGTGAGGCCCTCCTACTTTCATTTCCATTTGTTCGTGATTATAAATGTTTAGGATTAACTTTACTCAAGGTTTTAATGTGGATTAGGCGAGTTATGTAATATTCAGGGAGATATTTGCAACCTTTATATGTTGTAAAGAAATAGAAACACCAAAAAAATATTTGCGTCCAATTTTAAAATCTTTTAATAACAAAACCGCATGTACAATCAGTATTTTAATTATAGGTAAGGGTATTAGTTGTATTAGTAACAATAGTATCATAACAGCTAAATAATTCAAGGAAGAGCTCTCTTCTGCTATTGAAAATATACCACCCTCTTTCATACTGATTCTTTTCAGGTAGACTCAGATCCGCTCCACTCTCCAACAGCTTGAAAGTTAATAATAGTGGGAAATGAAATAATCCAGGTTGAAAGTTGTTGTAGTAGGGTTTTAGGACCACCAGCCAGTGGTCCCGGAAAAAGCCGAGTTTCCGGGAGAAAAAACCATGCTACCCTCGCTTGAGTCCGATTACTTCAGCCACGTTGTGAAAAAAAGCCCCTAAAAATTCCTCATGCCATCGATGAAACTCAAACTCAGGTCTTTTCCACCCGGTTTGGGGAGGATGGCGATCCTACCAACTGCGCTACCCATGAGGGTCCAGATTAAAAGATAATCCAGACTAAAAGCCTTCGGAGTGAAGAAAGACTGTCTTATGTTCGTAATCTGATGTGGCTATCCCACTGAGCAAGCCAAAAAACGGGAATGAAGTGATGTGGTCGCAACCCGTGTTTTTATAAGCATAAAAAATTTGCATAATGTGCTGCTCTATAAAGCGGTAGATCGATTTCTATTGGATACTCGGAATTTGCATGCCAGAATACTTATTATATGAAATATTCGCGTTCGGCGCGAGACAAATATTCATGAAAAACATTTTGCTGTGTTAATTTTTTCGAGCAGTGTATGTACCTAAAAAAACATACCTAAAAAAAACGTTGATCATCTTGAAAGGGACCAAAGACGGGTAACCTCTTGGTAAGATCTGCAAAAGGGCGTCCAAATGAGGAAGGACTTTGTCTACAAGACTTTGAGAGGGCATACTAAAATGAATGAAGGTGACATTTTTACTGTTACAAATGATTCAACAACTAGGGGGCCATAAATTCAAATTACAGCGGGGGAACAGGTTTAGACTAGACTGTAGGAAGTTGTCTTGCACCAGCCAGTTGTCAATTACTGGAATGAGTTTTCCAGCCTCAAATACCCACAGAGTTCACAAGTACCTTGAAGAAATTCAAAGGTCAGCTGGGTAATTAATACGTGAGAAGAGAAACACTTTTTTTAATATATAATTTTTTCTTGTTTAAACTTTTTTATTTTATTTTGTCGGGCGTAGCAAAGGCCTCTGATTGAAAACATAAATAACATATTTGTAATACTAATAACACAGCGAAATGAAGAGAATAAATCAATACATAATTATATTTACTTTACAGACCTCTTTACTTTTTTTATAATAAGTAAATATACTTATATATATTTACTTATAAATAATAAGTACATGAAATGGGAAAAAATTCGCATGAGATGCAGCCTAAACAGACAATTAGAAATCAAAGAAGAAAGGCCCAACGAGCGGCAGAAAGCCATGCGAATCTTTACAAGGTTGCTGCGGAACTTCGCCCATGCAGCGAATCCACGGTAATATATCATGGTTCAGTTCTTGCAAGAGCGGAGTTATAGCATCCTTTTCTGCATGCGTAAATGTACCGTTCCAATGAGCATGGAATTCATTAATATCAGCAGCATTTCGACTTAATGTTTTCTTTTTCGCGAGGAGAAAACTTTCTTCGCACTGAACTTCCATTTTCCAGCTATCTCTCCCAGTGGAGTTCAATCGATTGTGGAATTTCGAAATTAGCAAAGTGGTTATCAAATATCTTTCCAAGACAGGCGAACGCAGATCAATAAGACAGGCAGTCAGCGCTACCTGCATGTATAGGTTGGATGTCAAGGACATGGTTAATGTCCACTATTGTCATTTTACTTCGTCTAGGAGAGGGTGACGTAACGTGACTGGTAGAGCGAGAAACGTGCTGTTCACTGACTTGGTACACGATAAAAAATGACATATCCGACGTAGCCCAATGAGAGCTTTGAGTATTAATTCTTATTATTGCTTGGACATATCTTTCTCTCTTCTATAGCAATATTAAAGAAATTCAGTCATTGAACATCAGTGAGTCATGTTTGTTGCCAGTCGATGGGCGAGAATGAACCAGCAATAAGTAAACATTAAATTTTAATCAAAGCTCAATAAAGGTACAAAATTGCTTTAAATTGTTTTTCTACTCCTCTGGATTTGTCAAATGATGATTTTAATTCAAAGTTATTTAACAGTCATAGATAATATCGAATTGTTTTCCTCTATAAATAAGTAAACAAATAAACGAATAATGAGTTCATAGCATAGAATATCTGACAGTTCAGTAAGTTTTCAATTTAGAGTTTTGAACTCTTTCCCCCTTTTCTTTAAAGAAGTATTCGAAACTACGCGTTCCGAATACCTTTGCAAAGAGTGTATTTTGTAAAATGAAGTTAACTTTCGAAAATTGTTTACAGCTAAACAATTTAGGAACTCGTCCGATTTTTCCTTATTGTAGACAGTCTAGAAAATGGTAAAAAAAATTGAACGAATGAAAAGAATTAAATATAAAGATGAAAAATGGCAAAAAAAAATATAGAGATAGGGAAGAAAAAGAAAAAAAAATGAAGGCTACAGGAAACACCTTTTCGTTTCGGTTCTTTGTAATATTTAATTATAATTTAAACTTACACGTTGCAAGTAGCTTCCGTTAGGTGGCAGTTCACTATTAACAGAACCCATTTAGCAAAGACGATCAATGGCTGCCAGCCAAAGACAGTTTAATGATCTTAATGAAATAATAACGATCGTAATTCATATTCATTTCAACCCTTACAGGTATTTTGCATTTAGGAGCGAAAAATATGTCAGAAGCAACGATTTTTCTTTGTCATCGTTTCTTATTAGAAAGTATACGATAAAGATATTCACGTTAAGTTATTTTACCCTAGTGAGTAATTATGTTAAGAGGGCATCAACGAAACCATGTTCAAGGAAGGATGCCATTGTTCCTTTGGACGCTAAGCCTCTGATAGGTGGAGCCACTGTTCAAGATCCGAGGTGGAAAGCCAGAAGGGGTGAATTTTGATGACTTCACTAATGACTTTGTAATGCCTCAAATGAAGGCACAAAAAATCCGATCCGAACTTTGGGGATGTTTTGAAAAGCCTCAAGGAGGTGGATAAACGCCCAGTGACGTGATGAAGTGGTGGGATCAGTGATGGAAGTAGAGATAATGCTTCATTATCATTGAAGTAAATTAGTGAATAAAGTCTCCGGTAATTATAAGATTCTTCCTGTGGCTTTCTTTTGGTGTTTGTTATTGTCAAAGGACTTTTTTCTCCCCAATCGAATTTGAACATGGGCTATTATATAAGGATTATCAGCGAGATTACTCAGAGAAAGATGCACAGACTTTTTAGATGCGTAATGGCTTTAAATTAAGTCAGCTGTTTCGCAGTTAATAATCACAGTAAAGTATTAAGCCTAATGCAAAGGGAAGAAAAGAAGTTTTTTTCAACACACTCTCGGAATTTTAAAAACGATGTATTGGCTTTTTAAAAAAAAAATGCTTTTAAAAAACTGAACAAATCACTCAACAGAGAATTTGAACTTTTGAAAGAAATTATATAAAAAGAATATGTTAAGCTACCCTTTGTATTACGAAACTTATTCAAAATAAATGCCTGTAGGAATTTTAAAAACAAATGCTATTTGCAATGTGCTGGATTTGATGCCACTATATGTGAGGTACAGAAGCGGTTCAGGATTAGCAAAACGTAAGGGTCCATAACCTCCAAAGAGGTCTCCGTAGCCGAGTGGTTATGAGCAGGAGTGCAGTAGCACACGCTCTTTGAATAGACGGAAGTTCAAGCCCTTGACTGCTAAATACGGTCGATCTCCAACCCACACTGGATCAGCGTGGCAGATTATGGTTCATTTACCTCAACATGAATCGTTGAGGAGGCTTCCATCCTGCAGTGGTTTGATAATGGATGCAGTTTAGCTTTTTTTAAGGGTCCATGAAGACCACGGCGTCTAACGGTCTATATGGATAACAAATTTTTTATAAACATTGCAGAAAACTATGTCAAATAATACGTACACTGGCCCAAATATATGAGTACTCAATCCATTCAAAGCATTAAACACCTTGTAGGTATCCATTTTCCAGACGCTACAATTTGCAGAACTGAAGCCTTTCTTGGAGGCCACCCTTTCTTTCTTTCCCTTCACCAATCTCGTTACCCTTCTCTGCACCCGTTCCAGCAGCTCCAGCTCGACATCCTTCCTAAGACGAGGCCTTCAGACATGTGTGCAGCACTCAAGATGCGGCCTAATCGTTGCCTTTTACAACGAAATAATCACTTCCATATCCTTGCTAGCGAAATTCCTGTATATCATACACGAAATCCCATGAGCTCTCCGATCAACCTGCTTACACTACTCAGAGAACTCCGTACCTGACTGCACAAATACCACCCAGGTCTTTTTCATTTTCCTCTACTCTGAGTGTATACCACACAGTTGGTACATTAATCTGAGATTATTGCTGCCTATACGCAGTTTAGCATATTACTGGAGTCCTCCAGTAATTAGTCCACGAAGAGCATTGTCCATTAATAACCACTCTCTGTCTTCTCCCAATCAACCATCCCTTTCATGGCAGTATCTTGCCCTTAATGGCACACTGCACCAATTTATACAGTAGCCTTTTGCGTGCAAAGTATCAAAAGTTATCCTGAAACCCAAGCATATGATATCAAAATTATTTTTTGCATCCAATTCCTTTGTTACTTCATAGTATCCAATCGGAATGGACAGACCAGATTGCCCCATAAAAATCCATGCTCTCAATGCAGTATAATTGCACTCCTGTCTAGATGGTCCTGCATTATCTGTAACTAGTGACTCCATTACTTTCTCTGGAACAGAAGTTAAGCTAACAGGCCTGTAATTACTCATGTTACCTTTCTGAATTGGAGATACATTCGCACATTTACAGTTTATAGGGACCTCCTCAAAAATGTTCTAATAATTATGGCTAACGATTTTCTTACCTCCTTTGCTGTCTCCCTTAATATAACTGGATATGCTCCATCCACCCCAGACGCTTTTTTTATCTTTAGCTCAAACAATTTCTATTTTACTTTCCTCTCAGTTATCACAAAGTCATTTAGCTCCTTATTAGAGTTGGAGAAACTTCTGGCGTCCCCCACTCCCTAAAGAATTCGTTATATGTGGATGTAGATGCAAAATACTTATTCTGTCTGTCAGCAACTTGAGTAGAGCCATCAACAGTTAAACCATTGATGTCAAGCGGACCAATATGATGGAAATTGTTCCTTCTACTGTTAATATAAGTAAAGATGTTTTTGCTGCTTTTCTTGGCATCCTTTGCCAGTGACTTCTTTTAATCTGCCTTGGCTTGCCTCATTTGTGACTTGCAGACTAGTTTATATCTACCATAGTTTTTTGAATCACCTGATACTTTATATGCATCCATGCATTTTTATTCTCTACCACAAGTCTCACCAGTTCATCTAGAATTCCTCCTATCCCAGATATCCCAGCCAGACATTCACAACCGGATTCAGATCTGGAGAGTTAGGCGACCAGCGTAGATGTTAGAAATCTTGGGAATGTCCTCCTCGAAACAGTCAATACGATTTTTCACGGTGGATAGTTGTGTTGTCGTCCCGAAAGAATCCACCGCAATCAATATAAAACTGAAGCATTTCAGAGTGAAGTTGGTTCGATACAACAGAAAGATACGTTCTAACGGAGTAGACTCAGTCAACACCAGCAGAGCATATCCCATGTCATTATATCATCTTCAGTCTCTTGAGTGGTGGGCAAGAGACAATCTGTATACATGGCAACAGGAGTTTCACACACTTTCATCCTACCATTGCTGCAAAAAGTCTTGACGTTGGTGGCACCACTCCATTTGAATCTTCCGATTTTTTTGCACAATTAAAAAATCAAAATATTGGACTTTCGATATTTTTAAATCGATTTTTAATTCCATATTTTAATGGAAAAATCTAAAAAAAAATTTAGGAAGTGGCTTTTGTGTAGGTACACGACTACCACATCCCAAAGCCTTCAACTTCCGCCGCATAGTTCAGTGGGAAATGGGTCTTTCTTTTCCTAAATTGAATTTTGCTGCACACCGTACCGTCTATTCTGGCGCACAATTCGATTTATATTCTTGAGGTCTCGTTCTTGTAATACCAACTCCCTGTCTCATTTCTTTCTTTTTTTTAGAGCTGCATTCTCCTTATGTCCTTCTTCTGCTTTCGAGATGGTTGCTTTCGACATAAGTGACTTCCTTTGTTTTCTCACTTGTGGCTTCTGCTAAACGTGCTCCAATAATAACATCTTTCGGTAAGATTGCCTACCTTTACCATGACCGAATCGACTAAGAAGTCCTAGAAAAAACGTGCAGTATTTATCTGATACCAAAAAACCTGTGATAATACCATGTAATAATAACTTACATTTGCAAATCGTATGATTAATTATCAGTTGACACCAATTTCGAAAGGTTTCTAATTTTTTGGCTAGTGAGTTCAATATTGTTATTATATAATAGTAGAGAGCCACAACTTGATACTTTAAGAATTTTTCTTTTACGACTTTGGATTACCAGAATTGATTACTTATGTTTGTTTTTTTAAGTCAGGGTTCGTGTTAATGGACACTCGTTCTCAAGACAAGATTAATTATTGGAATTTCACTTGAAGAAACATTTCTGTCGTTAAGAATCGAGTTTTCTAGCCGGGTAATAAATGTTAAAAAAGTGTTATCTGGAACGAGGCTAAGATCTATGATCTAGTGTTGATTTCGTGATTACTTCATCGATCGTATATTCTGTTTTCATCGTAACCTCTTTTCTTGTCTTTCTATTTTTTTTTTCTCTTCTATGTTTCAGAACTTTTTTCTTCGTCTGATTCCGCAGACAGAAGTAATTACTTTATTTCGATTTTATTTCAGTTAAATATCGGGAGCACACTGAGAAGGAGGTATTTATAATTTGCTATCTATTGGTCTCTTTTATTCGGATCCGAGTGGATTCATGGTGTTCACTCAAGTCGATATTTTTTATTTCTGAGAAACTCGCTGGATGGCTTATAACTGACTAAAATCTGTACTTAACAAGAATCGCTCTCTTGACTTGATTAGAGACTTTGATGGAACCGTTGGAGACCAGAGGAAGAGGGCAAGGTCGAATGTTCTGCAAACATGTCCGTGTCTATTCTGGTGGCATGATGCATTGTTCTGTTGACGAATGCCATTGCTATTGTGGACAAACGGGTACGTTAAAGAGTATACTTGATTCCCAGTAATGTTCAGATTGTATTAATGAACGAAAAGGTCCACAACAGCAATGATCAATGTTGCATGGCCTGCTTAAAATATCTCGATTTAAAATATAAAGAAGAAAATTACATTCCACGATTTTTTTTAATCTCTCTCTCTCTCTCTGGACTTTTTTTTTATTTCAGCATATTCAGACTTTAGAAGAATAACCAGCATTTCGGTAAACGGCATGGATCGTTCTAAGACTTCCATCAAGAGTCTTCTCTTTCCATAAAATGAAAGGTAGCAGATTGAGTCTGATAACCTACTATTACTACTGTCTCCGGAAAGCTGTTGGGAGGATTATTCGCAGCGTCTGGGGGATCGCGACGGTGAATTGGCCTTGGAGGAAACAGTTTGTGTGACTAAAGACAATTGACTGCCGTGAGAGCATTTTATTTTTACAGGATGCCTTACATCAGAGTTTCTCTGCTGATGGTCAGTAGAAAAAGGTTCGACAGTTGTTGCTCCATAACCTTCGTTGTTACTTTTTATAATAAACCGTGTACAGCAGCATATGAGTCCTGAGTTGAAATTATTTTGGTAAAGTCTTTCGGTGATTAGCGCAAAAACTTGAACAATGTCATAAAGCAGGCATGTCGAACTCGTTTTGCACCGCGGGCCATATAAGCTGTTTAGCATTAGGCTGAGGGCCACATGCCTTCAATACTCAAAAAGTAAACAAAATACAATTTTTATAATTACTGTATTTAGTACATAGATAGCCTGTTTTGTATTCTACCTTAGTTTTTAAATTAAAAATACTTTACAATATTTAATAAAAATAAACAATAAAACCACAATTTATTATTATATCATTTTTTTTAGAGGACATTTGGCATCGTTTTCCACAAAGCAGATCATCAAAATTTGGTTGAATGTCTTGAGCTGATGTCATCTTTGAGATTGATGATAGATGGTGATCGGTTAATCTTGACCTTTCTGGAGTTTTGTTATTTTTCGTCGAAGACAACAGTTGCTTGCATAAGTGTATGCTCCCGAATTCGTAACGAAAGATAACATTTTTGGAAATCGATCTGCTGGCAAATAAGTGTAAAAGTCTGGAATCCCAACTTCAGTATATTTTTGCTTCAGCAAAGAGTCACTTTGGATTTCAATTAATTCCATTTGTAAGCTCTCATCAACAATTTCAATATCAATAGACGGGCGAATTAAAAAGACGAAACTGTAATTCACAGTTTTTGAAATCAGAAAATCTTCTATCGAACTCCATTTCTAACAACTTAATTTGGTGTGTATATTCTGTAAATTTTAAGTCAGGTGATTTTAACAACAGAGATTGGCAAATTTTAAAATGAGATTAGTTTTCTTTTTCTATTTGTTTGCGCCAAAGTAATAATTTTTCTTTGAAAACATTAATATTATCAAATAACAGTGTGATGTTTTCCTTTAAGTTTAAGATTAAGTTGGTTAAGATGACTTGTAACGTCAACTGAGAAAGCCAGATCCTTTATCCATTTTACATCTTTTAATTCAGTATATTCATAATTCTTTGTTTCTAAGAACATTAGGAACATCCAGCAGCTCGAAGAATCGTTTTAAGGCTTTATGACTCGAAATCCATCGAACTTTTGTATAATAGGGTAGATCAGTGTGTTCACTTTCTATGTCTTCCGGAAATGAAACAAATTGTCGATGATTAAGTACAGGTGCTCGAATAAAATTTTGAACTTCTGTAGATTGTAATTTTCAGGAAATACGTATGAAGGAAGGTTGTTCCAGAAAACGGCAGTTGAATGAATAAATGAGGAAGATGAAAAGTTGGTTCTGTGGGTTTGAAGTTGGACAGTAAATGGATGTTGGCTGGCGGCGGCACGTGTTCGGACTGTTTTGCAAGAGAGAGCGGGAATTATAGAAGCCAATTCAGAAGAACAGTGCCCATGGAAGTATCTGTATAAGAGGCATGCAGTACAAACAGTACGTCTATGAGAGAGCGAGTGGAGAGACTCTGTTAGAGATGAATCATTAATTAACCTAACTGCCCTCTTCTGAATAGAAGTCTGAGAGAGGTTTTGGGGTTCTTCTCTAAGATACAAAATCTTACAGAATAAAATCTTTATAAAAACCTTGGAAATTAGTTTATTTTAACTAATAGATTCTTGTCGCAAATTGAATAAAGTAGTTATATCGCGTAAGATAAAATATAAAAATTATTCGGCGAATAGGCAGGTTCGTGAGGGGTAAGAAATAAAGGCAAGGTCCGAGCCATGTAACGTCGTCATACTCGGAGAATAAACGAAGAAAACTACTGTAAAGCAGCATGGGTCCAAGCACAAACAGACGAATTAAGATTTATGAGCGGTCGAACTTAGAAGTGAAAGCTACTTCAAACAGGATACCGTCAGGCGCAAACAGGAAGTGGTTTCTTGACCAGCATTTAAGTTTCCTTAAATAGATGCTGTGGTCACTAGATGCGAGTTACGTGTTTTTAAAACGTTACAGGGTCAAGGGGTTAGATGAGAGGGGAGTGTTTTTATTTGCGATAATCGGCAAAGATCAAAGGGCACACTGGATGGGAGCAGATCCGGTTGAATAGTAAAAGGGGGAGTATTGAAACACATGTTTCTGGGCAGGCTGAGTAAGGGTCTTCTAACGAATGAAAGGAGAAGAAATCCGAAGATGAATATAAGATTGGAGGGAGCCACTGGTAACAGGCGTGACAAACTTGGAAGTAAGATGTGGGAGGAGTAGGAACAAAAAGAGTGAAGGGGTCAGAGAGAGAGACAAAAAATGTGGAGATTTTTGGCAGTGTTAGTGAAATGAGTGAAGTTAGTCAGAGTTAGAGAAAAAAAAAGAAAAGAATGAGTTTCTTTAGATAGAGTAGCCGGTGGAGAAAAGTGGCTAAGTTTTAATGTGTAGTCAGTTAGTAAGAGGGGTAGCTAAGCTTTAATATGAAAGTGAACAGTTAAGTCGTTGGTTTAATAAGTTAGTGAGAGAGGCAGTCGAGTAAGTGGAAAGATGAAGTTGAAATGCAGAAGTCGGTCAGACAGTTAGTCAACCAATCAAAGGTAGACTGAGTTTCGAAGTGAAGGAGTGACAGAGATGAAGAACATGTGCCGTAGAGAAAGGGGAAGTTTTGCAAGATCCTTAAAGTAGATGAGAAGGAGTCAACTCCATTATCAAGGAACGAGATTGCCTGATATTCCAGAGAGAAATTATGCTGGATCTGATGAAATCCGAAGCCGGACCAAAAAGAATACAGCCATTATGATCAGATGAAAATAATGCGTTCTTATGAAATAAAGGTACCCGAGACCCAAGAAGGAATCCAGTATCATATGTCGAACTCCCCCAGTGATTGTGAGATGCGACCCAGATGGAAAAGATCCACTACTCGCTTAGAGAAGGATGAAGGATGTACCGCGAAGTTCGCCAAGTTATCTAAGTAAGTGATTAGTTTACTTGACTACTCTCACCATCACACAAAGACTATAGACAGCCGATCACCAATTTATCAGAACTTTTGATTAAACACTGAGATATGTATAAGAAATACTATTTGTAATGAATAAGTTAGTGAACGGTATGAACTGAAGGACATTAGCCAGGGCAATTTAATAGATATATAAATAATTTTTTGGAAGGGAATAGATATATATAAATTTTTTGAAGTGATTGATACCTGTTAATATTTAGTTATATAAGTGAATGACTAAGTATAAATTTTAGAAGGGGATAGAGGGAATAGACGGATGTCAGTAACAGTCAAATAGTTAAGTAGTTAATTGTAGAAATTTGATAGGGGTGTAATTACCTAGATTAGAGAAGGTTGTAGGCTGTAATCTGTTAGAAAAATATAGAAAAACAAACCCCCACACTTCACTTACTTTTAAGTTCACATCACACCCACGAATAAAAATGTCCAGTTGAGCAATATCTCGAATGTCTGTACTTTCGTCAATTTCAATAGAATAAGCTTCAAACGAGGATATCATCGAACTGAGCCAATTTCTTAAATTCTTAGGTATTTCATCGATCCTATTAGATACTGTGTTTCTACTTAAGCTTACACTTTTGAAGTTTTTTACTTTCTCTGGACACAACACTTTCGCTTCTTTAATTAAACACCCACTAATAAAATCTCCTCCTGTAAAAGGTTTTGATTTGATTGCAATTAAACGTGATAACAAGAAACTAGCTTTTATAGCTGCTTTTTTTTTTCCAGAAGGTTTGGTAAACAAGTTTCGCTGTTTTATAAGAATTGATTTCAATTCTAACAACTTACTTTCACAACTTACTCTCCTAGAAATACTTCAGTTAGGGATTTGAACCTTGTCAGGTAATTTCATCTTTTTCTATGAATTTACTTTCTAGAGCTAAACATTTTCCTATCTGTGGATACGCTCTTTCAGACCTCTTCAACAGAACTCCTCACTTTGACCAGGAAACCAGGCTTCCACTTCATTAATTACATTCTAATTAGTCGGAAATCTGCGTGCCCGTAATGGTTTCTTCATTTTAGGGAAGATAAGAGTTCGGGAGAATAAGTTGGGTCTGTAGATTTTCAAAGCCATGTCTGATTGAAAAGTCCACTGTGAGAGCAACCTTTTGAGCAGGAGCACTGTCGTCTAAGAGGCGGACAACCTTGGATAGCTTCCCGAGTGTTTTCATCGTGATAGCCTCTATTAACTTTCCAAGGAGGTTTTTGTAGTGCTCTCCAGTGATGCCGTTGTCTTTTGGAAAATAATCTGTAAGGATGACCTTTAGATTCCCAAAAGACTGACAATGTGACCATGTTGGAAGACAATTGAATCTTGGCTTTTTTTGAGGGTTGGAGAAGCTGAATGTTTCCATTGTTTGCACATCTGATTTGTTTCCAGGTCAACAATGATGTAGAATTCACCCATTGTCACAATACGGTCAGAAAATCATCAACCACTCTCTAAGAAGTTCCAAAATTCTACGGAACATTCTTTCTTGTGGAGCTTTTGAGGAAATGTTAACAAATATCGGAACTCATCGGGGTGCCGTCTTAGACATGTACAGGAACTCATGCATTATGGTGCAAACACTTCAATGTTGTAAAATTTATAGTCACGCGTATGTCTTCCATGACTAGCTGTACCACTTTAGCCACAATGGGATGGGTCTTCCTTCTAAATGGACATCGGGCACACTGTTTCACCCGTACCTGAACTGTTTTTTTTTTACAATTTTTTAGTCTCACATGATGCTCAGTCCTCCCCATATACAGCTTTCACTTCCTAATGAATTTGTTTTGCTTCTTTGCCTTGCAAATGAAAGAATTTTATAACGGATCCCAACTCAACCTTCTCCAGCGTACCACCTCTCGCTGTATTCATGTGCTCTAGTTCAGTAATCGATGGATCTAGAAAAATAAACAAATATATTATAAATATATAAAAATAAATATCAAATATATGTATTTTTTCTTGATTCCAGATGACTCCTTATATCAATCCCATATTTTGGGACTATTGAGAAAAAAAAAAACAAATAATAAATACCCAATTAATGATACCAATGTAGACTCATGAATCAATGCAGCTGTCTGATACAAAAATAAACACACACTTCTAGTCCGGGCTACTTAAGAAGGGTAGGGGATATGTTTACAGGAAAGGTGCCTATTTACCTTTTCATCGGGTTAGCGACGTTCTGTTCTCTTGACGAGGTAGACACACGTCCGACGCGATGCAATCTCGGCCACCTTTCGCTTTCCCATTGAGCACCGCACTACCTTGACGGCAGAGTCAACTGTGTTCTCGCCAAGTGGGTCATCCTCGGAACGTGAGGGCGACCGACCTTAAGGCCTTAAACAAACAGCGGACTGGGCATTGCCGCGCGTAACCGCTACAAGTCTGTCACGATGCTCGGAGGTAACGTCGGCACCTGTGGAGTTCTGTCCTTACTCCGACGCTATTGCCGCTGTTAGTTCCCATCCGTCACGTGATCTGAATCGATAAGCTCACGGCCCGTTAATGCCATTCGTACGTAGGCTGCTGATTCGGGGGGAGGAGAGGAAACGTCTCGTGCACGCTGTAAACCTTTTCCCGTTTCTCGCTTCGTTTCTCAACCCCATTGGTACGGTGCTCTCTGCTCTCTCTCTCTTTTATATTTATTAAAGACATTTGCAGTCTTTAGGATGATTATTCGGTTCATTAGAAGACTATATTACGCTTATAGAAAATCTATGTACTACGCATGCGTTACTTTCATATAAACTCACACGTTAAACGGTAATTTTAAAATGCTTTAGACTTTGAATGGTGGTGCAGGCATTTGTGGTAAGTTAAACGGAGCCTTTGCTCTGTTGAGTTGCAGGCTCCAGGGAGAGTCTACAGTTGCGTATCGAGGTGATTGTCTTAGATCATGTTCGAAGCTACTAATAAAAATGGTTGTATCGTGTGATGGCACAGTTCCAGTTCAGATATTCAAATGTGTTTACGGTGTGCAATACAGAATAAATAATAAAATTTAAATTTTCTATCGATCCGATTCTAATGAAATTTGGAAAGACCCGACAAATCCTTCTAAAAGAGCTGAATATAAAATTTCATAAAAATCCATCAACTAATAGTCGATTCATTGCGTGCGGACGGACGGACGGACGGACAAAGAAATGACAATAGTCAAATTTTTCTTTGTTCGATTGTAATGAATTTGGAGTGACTCGATAGATCTTTCTAAAAGCCCAAATATAAAATTTAATGAAAATCCGTTCATTGGAGGTTCAGTTATTACATGCGGACGGACATTCAGACATGGTGAAGAGGATAAACGCTTTACGCATATATGCTAATTTGCCTAAAAACAAATAAATAAATATAAATAATTAAGACTGCCTTAATTAAGAAAAACTGTTGACGAAATTAGGGAAATGCAAGTGACCAAGGAATGCCCGAAACAGCAGAGTAAGTCTACTGCCTTTATTAACAACTCGAAATATCCATAGACAAAAAGACCAATTTTCTTAAGACATCGCAGTAAAATATGAGTTATTATTAATTAATATAATGATTAATGAAATTCTAAAAATCTGCGCAGTATTATAAACTCATTAGCCCATCACTACGAGTTTAATTAATCGCAAGATAACAATTAAAAGCAAATCTTAAATCGCCCAGAACAATCAGAACTTCTGTGAGAAATCGTATTAAGTATGGTAGTCAGTAAACGAAATTTGATTAATTAACGCTTCAAGCAAAGAGACTGTTAAAACGTTGTACGCACGCGCATTACTCTACAACCTTCGGGGAGGCAACTACCGATAAGGTCACGGAATTTTTTTTTGGAAGCTTTTATTAGTGGTGATTAAGCACCGTAACGTGCGCAATATGCAAAGTTTTGTTTGTGGTTGTACCGCTGCTGCTGCTGCTGCTGCCACCTGTGAGATTTCACTTGGGAAGAAAATGAGCCCCGCAATAATCACAGTGACACAATACACGCGCACGAACAGACAGAAAAAGTAATTATTGCTTGATGAAGTGGCTTGTTGGGGGTACTGGTTGAATGCGTTTATCGATCGACTATTGATTAAAAAAACTGTGTGTATTCGTCTGACCTTTCTCGTTTCGGCTGTTCCACTTTTTTTTTTTTTTTTTAGTAGCGAGTTGGGTTGGGTTTCTTTCTTTTGAAGCCCTCTTCGGGTAGTGTGCATTGCCACCCACCGAAGAGAAGTGCACTAAATCCGTTTTAGTTTGAAGGAATTCTCTAATTATCCATTCTGTACTCTTTAAAAAATCGAGTCCGCTGGATTAATTTGGACACTTCCATGTTGTTCACAGCACAACACGAAGTGTGTGACAGCCACAGTTCCCGCCTCATGTTGAGTGAGTATTCAACGTCCATACTTAAAATGGTTTAATTTGAAAGACTTTTAATTGTTGGATTCTAATTATTAATTAATTTTAATTCAGTAATGGAACGAACAACAAAAATAAATCAGAAAACCGTGGCACATAAATAATTAACTGAAAGCGCATCGGATTAATTAAAAATAAATATAATTCTAAATAGCAAAGAAATGTAAACTTAGTTCACTAAATACGCTTTGGCGTTAAAATATTTATAGTAAGAAAGCAAAGGAAAATCCAGAAGGTGGGGTGGTTCTCAAAATGTTTATAAATTGACAAATACGATTACTTGAATATTTAAATATACAGTGATGTAACTGGTTACTATAGCTACATAAAGATTAAAAGAATCGCTATAATTTTTGCGATGACGCACGTGTTCCTATGACATTTATAAGAGAGAGAGCGAATCTCTTCTAAATTAGTTTTGAATTTCTAGTTTTGCCTTCCCTTTTTTGTTTGCGTCAGTGTAGATTGGCTTGTTGCGTGGTAGGTAGTGCCAAGTCGTGAACAGTGCAAATCCATTAATAATTCAATGTCAGGTAGTTGTTGTATTCAGTTTATTTTTTTTCTATGGCATGAAATAAAATGTTATTTTGTACAATCAACTTGTGGGAAATTTAAAAATTCCAACCATCAGCTTTCTACCCTTTGGCATCGAGTTCATTCATTAAATTTCATTTCCATCACAAAATCTGTTCAAATGGTGATAAAGTTTAACGGACAAACAGAATTATAAGAGGAGAATGTTTAATTTCAGAAACCAAACTCGCTTTTGTGACATTTCCTAAACTATTTTTTTATTTGCCTTCTCTGCGAAGTAATTACCCAGAATTTTTAAATATTTTTCTCTTGAAGTATTATTTAGCCAGTTAGCGAGGGATAATTTAAAGCTTTCAAAAAAAGTGTGGTTTGTTTGTCATCTTGCTTTGAATATTTCGACCACGTTATGTAATTTTTCCACAAATAACTTAATGAATTTTTTTCATTGATAATTCTTTATGCATTTAAGTTTTTCACCTTTCCTTAAGGTGGTCGCTAAATGAATCTATTATGATCGAGAGAGGGATACTCCAATTCATCTATTTCTTTTAAAAAAATAAGCAATTTATTTGACTAAAATATTCTCTAAAACGTAAGGCTTTTTAAAAACAAAATCTCCAAATTATGATTTTCTTTAGAACCTCAAATTCTTTCTGTCCGTTTTTTATTATTTTTTAATAGGGTGTGATTATTTTACTGAGAGAGACAGAGAGCGAGAGAAAAATAAATCAATGAAAGAAGCATGTTTATGTAATGAAGTAAAACATCTGCTCAAATCTCATGTATATTAAAATGCAACGAAATGGTAGCATTATGCTAATAATAAGTGTGGAGAAGAATAATGAAAATTATGCAAACATGTGTAACATTAGATCAACACAGAATAAGGTTGGTCAGTTGGGAAAACAAATAAACTCACAGAAAATTGCATTCAAGGAGTTAAGCGATAAATATATGGTTATCGGACTGTCAGAGTGAAAGCTTTGAATATCCACGCCTGGCTGAACACTGCTGTAAGGATGTAAGACATGTTTAATTCAAGATGTTTAATTGAAACTGCAGAAAACGGAAAATCTTTTTAAATGCTCAAAGAGAACAGAAATCAGAGTAAACTATAACTTATTAGAATTTAACTTGTTTTTAGATTATTTTCTTCGTTATTTTAACTCGAAAATAAGGGACCTCTCAATACGGGAGGGACTCAACCTGCTTTTGCATGCTAGGACACGAATTTGTTTGCTCAAAGAAATTTCATACGTAGTGCTCTACCATTAATATCCATAAAACTTATTGGCTGAGAGTTGTTTACTTGGTCCTCGTGGATAGCACAGGTGATGGAAAAGACCTGAGTTCGAGTCCCGTCCATTACGGGAAAAAATATACTAGTAGATCTCCGAGGGAGACAGGAGTTAACGGACTTCGCGCAAAATGATGATGGGTGCTGCCACATTTCAACGGCACTGAATATTTCTAGGTCGAAGGTTGTTGATGGGTCTGCAAATGGAAGCGGACTGCTGCTGAAGCTACACCGTACACCAATCTACACCAACACCAGAACAATGTGCAGGACACTGCGCGATATGGATTACCATGGTCGTGCAGCTGTCAAGAAGCCACTAATCACTTTGACTAAGACCAGACACAGTTTAGTTTTTTGTGAGGCCGGCCATTCTTCGCCATAGTCCAATGGAAAGCTGTCCTTTTGAGTGACGAGTCACAGTGCATAGCCTATCAGTCTGACGGTAGTGCCTGCCAGACATTATCGTTCCAACAATGAAGTTTGGTCAGTCTGATGGTCCGGGATACTGGTTGCTTTGGGCAGAAACATGAATGCTGAGGTTTTTCTAGACGTTAACAATAATACGTTACCTATTTCGTACCTTTCTCGATGTGCTACAACGTTGCCTATGTTATGGCGGCACGTGTGGGTTGTCTTGTATCAGCAGGACAATTCTTCATGTCATACTGTTCGCGTTGTAACGGTCTGGTTTGAGGACATGAGCCTCAAAAAGTTGGAATGGCCAGCCTAAAGTCCGATCTCAATCCTATAGAGAATTTCTTGGATGAATTGGATCGTCTGGGAGACTGCTTCTAAACAGGGATGAACTCGTCGCTGCTTTGAAGTCCGAATGATGGAAATATCGGAGTTCATTTACAAAAAGTCTGGCGGAGGGTGTTCCTGGGACACTGGCGGCTGCGATAAAGGTTAAATATTTTAGTACAAGTTATTAGTTTTCCTGTAATTAAAGGTTATTTATGGATATTAATTGTAGGGCAGTGTATATGTGTGACCATTATCTTTCTTCACATAGTATAGGTGTGCCGCTTGAAAATTCATTGCAGATCGAAAATAATTTAGAAATATTCAGGACGCTAAAGATTTCTAAGAAGTCCGTACCTCTAAAAAATTCACTTAACTTTTTATTAAAATGTTTTGTAACATGAATTGGAAGAACAGTGAAGGTTATAGAGTAAGCCAGTAGTTCTCAAATTTTGGGTCGCATTTTTTTTTAAATTTTGCCTCTGGTTTTAAATGCAATTTTTAAATTTATTTCCAATTCAACAGATTTGTTTTAAAAACTTGTAAGGTTTTATCATTAGTGGTATATTTATTACCAGACTTGGACCCAAATTAAATTATTAGTTTTATTTATGGGGTCAGTGTTTGAATGAATCCATTTATCATTTCAAAGGGTCCGTAAAATTTAAGAACTCCTGTACTAAGCTTTAACTGATACACACATATTAAATTGGCAAGAAATGTGACTTGGCACAAACCACTATAATTAAGTAGTAGAGTGATCCTTTGAGTTAATATTATACCATAATTTAATATTAATTCATTTTTAACTATTTCATTTCACGCTGTATTTTTAACTTCGTATTCTTCACTTTTAATAACAATTTAATATCTAAATGATCGAAAAGGTTAAATTATTTTTTTTATTATTCGAGTTCTTAAAAACGAAAAGCGTTTTTATTTAAAAACACTTAAAAGTTTAACTGGCTGCATGGTTTTCGATGCACGGTCTGCAGCTGCAATTTCAGATAGTTTTAAAGGCTATGTAAAAAACACTATTGAGGTTAGGGAGCTGTTAATAACCCCTTATATCACAGGTTATTTGTATAATAACTCATATGGAAACTTTACCAATTTCTGTAGAAACTGTCCATGGGTTCTTTGCGCTTACGAAACTACGCACGCTCAGTTGCTCATCACTTAGAACTGCTTACGTCAACTGCTACAAATGAAACAAATTCTCATGGAGCAGGATGTTGTAATGGCTGTGTGGTTCACGGCAGGATTTGCTCGTGGGATTTTGAAGAATCTTCACCATATGCGTCAAGTGCAATCACCCTGCACGATATCAGGTTCGCTTCATAAACAGAAGGGGACTACAGAACTGTAGCAGGTGCTTTGCAAACGGCACACTTCGAACAAGATGAGGTATTTGCACCGGTTCGGAAATGCTTTCAGGAAATAGAGAGAGAGAGAGAGAGAGAGAGAGAGAGAGAGAGTATCAGCTCTTGCTTGTAGTGTGAATAGCCTTCTTTTTTGCCCACTTTGGTCTTAGAAATTTCAGCTATAGAGAAAAAGGAAATACTCAAAAGAAATGTTTTTTCGAAGAAAATTCTCGCACCATTTCTTACTCGAACATTACAATGTTTACAAGAAGTATTAGGCATACCAAATTAGTAATACGAAAGATTGAATCATATGAAAACATTCTCAGAACGATTGGCTATTGCCGTTATGATAACGTGGATTTATTTTTTCTGAGATGGAAGGAGTAAGGAGTAGAGTCGCTGAAGCACCTTTCAGTACATATTGCTGGTCCTGATCACTTAGAAAACAAGTTCCACTGAGTGGCTTTTTTTCTGGATCCAAAGAGATAATGATCATTTCAATCCGTTGCATTTATTTCTCTTAGAATTCGTACTAACCATTGTGTTACCACTGCGTGTTAATGCAACTTTTAGGTAAAATAGTTTCAAGATTCCTAAACTACATAAGTATATTGCTAAAGTATCTGGACATTTAGGGTTTGGGAGAAAAGAACCATGCTTGCCATCCACGTGTCGGAAACAGATATAAAAGTAACAGCATCCAGGCTAGAAGTTAGCAGATAAAAGAAATACAATAGTTTATTTCAATCCTAAAACTCAGTCTTGTCTTATATCTCACAAAATGGATTCTTTTGCATCTATGCTTTATTTTTGACGAAACTCAGATTTCTAGACAAGATCATATATAACTCTATTAGGTATTACCTGGGCTTCTAATCTTTCTTCGCATTAAAAAATTACAAATATTGTTTCCTTAGCATCTAAAAAACTCAGTTTTCTCTCTCGAACAGCTGTTTACTTTCTATAAATCGCAAATCCTCCCTACTATTGAATATTGTTCTCACATCTGGAGCAATGGTCCCATAACTTCTACCAGGCTTCAAAAGAGGGCAGTTAGGTTAATTAATGACCATTTCTCTTACAAAGTCTCTCCACTCTCTGTCTCATAGACAGTCTGCTGCATGTCTTTTCTATGGATACTCCCATGAGCATTGGTCTTCTGAATTGGCTTCTGTAATTCCACCCCCCTTGCCCTTCCAATGCAGTCCGAACATTGCAGCAACAATTCAGCATCCTTTTACTGAGTTGTCCTAAAATTTTCATAAACTCACAGAACAAACTTTTCTTTTTCCTCATCTATTCCTCCATCTTCCGTTTTCTGGACCAACCTTCTCTAATCTCAACAAGTATCTTGAATTGGAAATTGGTGAAATAATGAGTACTTAAACGCAGAGTGTAATCTGTCTTTAATTTATTAAATAATTACCGATTATTTCTCAGACATTTCGCTATGCTTCCTGTACGACTTCTTCAGTAACTAACTTGTAACACCTTGTTCTTGAGGTACCTGAGCACCATGCCGCGAAAAGAATCTTCAACCAACACACTATACGAAGTACTACAGGTTCTAATACCATTCGTGTTTGGGGAGTTTCATAAAAAGATCTGTCAAGGCGTTGAATATAGCGACTTCCAAAGAGGAGTCATCATTGGCTAGGGAGCAGAAATTGATCAGAGTGCGCTCAGAAGAGTGGTGCGATGTGTAGTTAAAGGCCAAAGATTATCGAAAAGTTATTGAACGCTACATAAAAATTTCTTTGAAACTGCAGTTATCGGGACACTATACAAGTATTTAGTAATACTTGTATAGTGTGTCCTTCTGGGATATATCTCTGATTGTAACGCAGTCAAATCGCAATCTTTGGTCCCATTCTAGAAGTATCTTCTCTCAGCAATCTCCTAATATTGTGTCATTACTCTGAAACCGCTTTACCGTTTACAACTGTGTGATTGACTTCTCTGCTTACCCAGCTGTGCGACACGCACCACCCACCAGGGGTCAGTAGAGGCATCAGCAGAACGTCGATATTACGCCACAAAATTTGGTGACTGATGTGACAGCTGCGGTTATCGGTTTTGTGGAAACTGCCTTCGGCAATGTCGATATGCCTCCTTCCAAAGTTTGCTTTTTTCTCCATCATACATGTGACTTGACACATGGTGTTAGGCAATGTACAATCATCCCATTCTAAGGGCTTCTGTCTTATGTGTAGGCTGAGGCTTTGATGTTTCTTTCCCTTTTTCTTTGCTTGATGTGTGTGTGTGTGTCATATGTCGTTGTGTGGTTTCCTATGTTTGCGTCATTTCTGGCCCACTCACTCCATTCTTTATTTTTATTTCCTTCTTTTCTTCATAGTTTCTTTGGCGATGAAATTTCAGACACCTCCGCTTTCCGCACCACTAGACAAAGAAGTTTGCTACTGCCTGTTCGTAATTTAAGATTTTACTCATTTATTACACAAAGACAGAAAGGCTACTTGAAGAAATATTGAAGGATAGAATGGTACTCTATTTTACTTCTATACATCGTCAATGTCATTCATTCATTCAAAATGTTTAAATTTAATGAAATATATATTATTTACGCTGTAGAAGTAAAGCTGTATACTTTTCGTAATAATAAATAAAGCCCAGTGGTTACAACGGCGACCACCAATATCATATATCCCAGTTCGAATCCCATCGTGGAAAGAAATAACAAATCACGAAAGTCGCTTCATCAGACATACCTCCCGAAAGTCGAAGTGACGGCTGAAGCAGAAAATGGCGCCATCTGGCGTCGTTGGCATAACAATCATCCGCCAATGGATGTCAAAGCTAAACAGGTCCACCTCCACATCAGGATGAAGATGAGAAGTATAAATACTGAACATACTGCATCGAGTGTGGCGCAGAATAGTCACTCGCATTCAGGCCCTTAGACAGAGGGGGCGGGGATTCGAAAATTCTGACACAGTCCCCCGCGGACGACAGTGGAGAGAGTGGCGCTGTCTCCCGTATGACTACTACAAATGAAGGGCAAGACCATCCAGCCCAGCCAACTGGAATGCTTCCAGCTCAACTACGCTAGTGACCACTCAGGAGGGAAGAAGAAGCCAACATATGGAGTGGAGCATGGAAATGAATACGTTCATCATGCGAGCATACTACGAAGTAACGAAGCTAGAGACAAACAATTAACAGGACAAAACTACACACCAAGTGGTTGAAACGTTTCCGACTGTTCAGGTTATTGAATAGCGGACCAGAGACGAACCATCTTCAAGAAGAATCTGATAGCTCCTGCAATCTTGGAAAAAATAAAACAGGATGTGAGCGACCAACTACAAAGAACAACGAATACGGACTCAACGTAATCAGAACTGCAGGAGGAACAACAAGTACAAGAACTATAATCTGGAGCAGATGAAGTGGAAAGAAGTGGAAAGAGACACGATTGCGATATCCAGAATTGAAGAATATGGAAGACAGCCCTAGCAGAATTCAAGGGAATGGACCACACAAAGATCCACACCACATCGAAGCAGAGACCCAATAAAATCCTGTCGCAGGTCAAAGACTACGTCATTAGGTGAATAATACCGGATTATCTCAACAACAACGAAGTAACACCAGACACCATCCGCACAGCCATTTATTGTTTTGCTGTAACGCCCATCAGGATGAACGGAAGGGAAACTGGGGAACAACATAACACAAAATGGAAAGACAGCCATCGAGAGACTGACCATAGCCGGTAAAGGAGGGAAGGTAAGACTGATCTGATTGAATAAGAGAAGAAGACAATTAAGAACCTGCGGGAATAATTCCAGGAATATACTGCATCAATATACCAGGCCATAAGAAAGAAGAAAGATAGACAAACGGCACACAACACTCAACCTCAACAAGAGGACCACACTCACACGGACAAAAGAAACAAACACAGAAAGGTGGGCGAAGAAGACACTCCATGGTAGACATTACAATGACTTCCATTAAGACTACATAGATAAGCTAGCTTCCAACGCTTAGCTCACGAACAGAAGGATCTTCCCGGAGACCGAAAGACTCATGCTCGTCATCCAAGACCATGTAATCAACGCCAGGAACTACAGGAAATATATTGTGTCTTTTCCGTTATGATGGACCTAGCCATCATAACGGACAAGACGATCCCAGACAACAGACCAAACATAATTATCATTGAGGAGAAGGAAGTGGTTACTTACCTGATCGACATAGCAGTGCCTATACACGAGAAACCTCCAGAAAACATACAAGGAAAAGATCAGGAAGTACTCAGACCTAAGACAGGAAGTCAGAGATATGTGGCATATGCAAGAAGTAATGACCATCCCGATCATCGTGTCAACCACCGGCATAGTGACAAAGAGCCTCCATAGGAACCTAGCAATAATAGGTCTACCAGAAAATACTTACATGGAACGTCAGAAAGCTGCGATCCTGAACACCTGTAATCTTTTTGGAAGAGAGTTCCTCGACCAACAGTAACATTAATAATGATAGTAACCAGACACAACCAACCACTTCACGCATTTGGTGCCAGTCCCCAACACGAAGCGGAAAAAACCTCATAAAAGGATAAAACGTTTTTATAATAATGAAGCCTGGTGTATCATTTCAGCAGTGTTACAAAAATGAGATGCACATCAATATGAAGTATTTCCACCATAAACTGATAGAAGCGGTCAAACGTTGCAGTAGGAAGCAGAAAACATGATGAATGTCAATTTGGTGAATATTGAGCAATGCTTCTTGTATTTGCGCAATGCGTTAAGCAGCAGTGATAGGGATGAGAGCCGGAGGTCAGAGAACGTGTCATCGTGTCCCAAATAGGGAAACAGATCTGATGAATGTTCAGCTTAACATGCTAATTTTTTACGTCCATGTACATCACAGTCACGCATGAAAATGTATATGCATTATCAATAAATATATACAGTGAGTGATCACTGAATTGTGACCACCTACCCAATACTGTGTTGGGCTACCGTTCGTCTATTCATTGATTCCACTAGATATCTGAAAATCTCCGAAGGGATCTGCAGCCATTCAAGGCTTTCCAGAGGATCTGCAGCCTTTCAAGGCTTTCCTTTCTACTTGCAAGGCTTTCCAGAGTGTCGGAATAGATGACAACTGCATGTTCATATGCCTCACTTCCCTTTCCAAAGTATCCCACAAGTGTTCATTTGGATTGAGATTAGGCGATTTGGAGCTCAATCAATATGGGTGATATCTTCACTGTGTTTTTCGAACCACTTGTGCGAATTGAAGGCCAGAGGACAAGACGCGTTATCGTCTTGGAAGATTTCATTTCTGTCCGGGAAAAAATGCAACATGGCAGGGTGCACATGGCCTTCTAAGAGCTGCCGGTAGACCACACCAGTGAAACGTTGGTCCATATCCTTGGAGGTCCTAGTTTTTGCCAATAAAAAAACATGCTCTGTATTAAGCAACCACCGACACCTGTCTGGATAATGGGCACCATGCACGATGGAGTTGTGGACTCGTGTTGCTTGCGCCACACATGAAGGCGGGTTACACCAGATAGTTGACCCATCCGACCAGCACACTCGTTTCCAGTCCTCCAGTGTCCAACCAGCGTATTGTTGACATTACAGGATTCGCTAACGACGATAATTATCAGTCGGGAGATGGTGTCTCTTGGATAATCTGCTGTGGAACGTCGTCATTTGGGATATGGTTCTTGCATTCCCCATATTGTATTGCAATATCAATCATACCCTTTTGAAACTTCGTGATATCTTTACTACGTCCCATGACTGCTACTACTTTATCACGTTGACTTGCCCTACTTGATGCAAATTACCACTCTCTAGCGTACAAAGCGGTTTGGCTTTTTATAGTGCGAGTTATGCGACTAGTTCATTACGGATGGGGTGGTAATAATTTAGGGATCAATCAGTGTATATATTTTTTCACTACTTGGACTGTACCTGCTAATTGCTGTTGCGTTTCTGCATGGTAAACGGACCAGGATCTTCCTTAAAATGTATTGGCTTTGCATCGAAAACTTATTTATATTCGGCTTCTTAACTTGCAATTTTGCCACAGTGGCATAGAGAAGACTAAGGCACGTTTTACACGAAGTCATGAGAGGGAAAAATAAATATTTAATTGGTTTTTGTCTAAAATGTTATACGATATACGTATTACTAATTAAGGTTAATAATCTGAGATTAAACTTCGCCATAGGGTCAAGGACATGAAGCTTAAATTATTTAATTCTTCCATGATATTTTTCTGAATTGCAACGGTGTGCAAGTCCCAATTTCTTTTTCTCTTAATTTCACATCCAAATTAGGCTGTGGTATGCTTAATCGATGGGTGATTCCAGCAACTCATTAGACGCTACTTGGTTTATTTACATTCTTTCCTCTACGAAACCTTAATTAAGGGCTCACCTATAGATTATCAATAAAATTCCAGTCTTTTTATTTTGCGTTTTCGGAATGTGATCTTTACTTAAGAGGATAATGTAAACGTATTTGAAAACTCAATTTAATTTTGTTTCATGGGATTTATTTCGCATTTTGAATAATTATAGAAAACTGAGCTGTTTATAAACAGTGGATCTCGAAGGTAAGGAAATATGACATTCGTTTAGATATTCAATAGCTATTGTCATGTTAAAAGCAAAGCAAATTGACGACAGTGGAGTATTCCCAATTGAAATGGGACACAGATTTTAGGGAGCATATACAAACACCACAGGATGGTTTTTTTATTCTTCAGACCATTTCCTTTCTTTGCAATTTCGCAAGATCCAAATTTTTCGCACCAACAACACCATTACTCTGCAGAGAAAGTTTGGAGGTTTGGTTGGCAATCTGAATATCTTGAGAGTTATACTGGAGTTCCTGGATGAATCGATTGGCAACAGGGTGGTTTCTAACAGCTACTCTGAGGTGTATAGAAAAGGGTTGGCGAGGCCTGCAATGTCGTTGATTTAAACTCACGTGATCTTTATCTCTAAGACCATCTCAAAAACAGTTTTCAAATAAATCCACGAACCTTTCGTTGCTGAAGAAATCGAGTGAATATGACATTTTTTATGTGTCGCAGGAACAGTTGGGGTACTTTCGTGCAACTTCACATTCTCCAAAAGTGGCACATTATTAAACAACTTGGAAGACCTATTGAGCATACTGTGGCATAAATAAATATAGTTCAAGTGTTAATTTGTTTTTCTAAGCAATATTGTATGTTCTTCAGATGAATAAAATGGTATGATGAATAGAAAATGCCTGTAATTAATACACTGCAGTACCGAAGTTTACACTTGGGCTACACGTGTGTTATCGACCACTGGAATAAATTATCTCTCAGTGGTTGAGATTAATATTATGGTGAAATTTAAGAGACAAACAACTGGATCTAATCATCTGGCAGTGACAAGAATATTAGCGTGGATACAGGTATTAAAGGCATTCTTTTTAGCTGATACAGCAAAAACTTGTCTTCTTTGCATATTTTGCCAACAGCGTTCCATATGAATTTTGACGTCCCTCTCATTTAGCCTGCACGAGTAACACAGTGGTTATAACTACTGTGCTTCGTCCTCGTTGTGCTCAGGATCGCTGTCTTCCCCACAACAGGTGGAAAAGCCCGAGTTAGAATCCCTTCGATGACTAGAGGAACTTTTATGTCCCTTTTTACATCGTTGCTGAGTTAGTCGGTCTCAGGCGTGAATTGCAAGGTGCCCCCCGGAAACTCTGGAAAAACAGTCAAATTGACTATAGAATACGACAGTCCCTCTCATTTTATAAATGGTGAACTGATTAGAAGATATGCTGGCTGATTGATGGCATGATATCATACGCTGATGATCTGAAACTCTCCATTCATTCAGATCAGCCGGAGCAAGCGCTCTCTGTCCAAAGAGCCTCAACAAAACAAATCTTTCAGATAAGCACATTCGTTCAATACCTTGGTCTCGAGCTAAATGCCGAAAAATCTGTCCAGATGACGTTTACAAAGAGGAGACGAATAAATCCAATGCACATCTCTATAAATGGACACCAAATTAAACTTGTCAAGTGATACAAGGACCTAGGCTT
Organism: Mastigoproctus giganteus; assembly: GCF_048544385.1. NCBI lineage: Eukaryota > Metazoa > Arthropoda > Arachnida > Uropygi > Thelyphonidae > Mastigoproctus > Mastigoproctus giganteus. The sequence goes on along the minus strand of NC_143583.1, from coordinate 35,555,817 downwards.
GGTCCGGGATTCTAACCTGTCTTTTCAGGAGCACTTCAAGAAAGCAAGAAACAAATTCTTCGCAGCCCTTTGATCTGGTCGACAGGAACTGGTTGGTTACGGCAATAAGAAACTAATAACTAGGTTTGTCCGAACTTGTGCGGTACCGGTGGTACTCTACGCATCGGAAATCTGGTCCTCTGCCCCTCCGACCTACCTGCGACAGTTCCTGAGGACTGAGTATTGGCTTCTGCGATCCCTCAATAGGACTTCAGTAAATCTCCTTACTATCTCTAGGGGTATACTACATTCGCTGCATGGAATGACCCCTTGGAAATAAATAATCGCCACTCGCAACATAATTACCCTCTCCAAATTCATTTCGGGTAGACTGGATGCTCCTAACATCGATAGCCTTGTCATCCTGCCCACGAAGAACACCAGAATAACTAACCGGCAACCATCTTTGATCAGACCTGCCCTCAACCAAATCAGCTCGCTCAGCCATATGTTCCCAGCAAATATGATTAGACTCTTCAACGACCTGAATATCAACCTAGAGACGATTTGCGTCGACAAAGCGTACAGATCAAAAGTTTTAGCTGATACCTACACATCTTGCAATTTTAGATCTTTCATATCACCATCGCTTTACGTGGCTACTGTGTCGGAGGATTATATGCGTTCCTTCTCATGTACCTGACAGCCTGCAGCATCTTCTTGGCATCTGCGTTCCTTCTCCTGTTCCTGAGAGCCTGCAGCATCTTCCTGGCATCCCTGCACTCTACTTGGACAGACGCTGAACGTATTTAAAGTAATATGTCTGACCTAATCTGTCTTAACTTCTGTAATTAATATTGACTTAATCTCTGTATATTTTATTTTACCAAATATTGATATTGTATTCACTTTTATAATTCTGTTACCCTCCTATCATTTGATTGCTGTCAATAGATGTAATTTTTCTTTACCTGATTAAATAAATAATTATTTCTTGCTCGTTTCCTCCTGCTGGAATGAGGTTTTTATCCTCTTACAATGCTGACGAGTTACATCCATCCAACCATTATGTTCCGTCTCTTTCCAGGAAGTCGGCTTCCAAAGATCACTTTGTTCTTTATGCAAGTTCTTTTGTGCAAGTTCTTTATACTTGAGTTCAATCCATTGATCCATGTTCCCCATCTATGAGGTCTGAATCCTCTTCCTTTGTTGCTTTTTATTTTTCTTTCCTTAAGAACCCTCGTGGGTAGCGCAGTTGGAAGGATCACCATCCTCCCCACGCCGGGTGGAAAACACCCCAGTTCGAGTCCCGTCGATGACTTGAGGAATTTTTATGGTCCTCTTTCACAACGTGGCTGAGTTCGTCGGTCTCAGGTGAGGGCAGCATGGTTTTTTTTTCTCTCAGAAACTCGGTTTTTTGTGTCCAGCAAACAGAAAATCGACCAATGCACGCAATTTGCAGACAATATACAGAAAGCAATAATGCTTTTTGATGCTCTTAAAATCCTACAAAAACATTTTTTCTGTACTCTTTGTCGTGAATCCAGACATCAGGGTCAAGATCGAAGGAGGTGGCTAGTTTGACGAAGTTGTTGATGGACGAAGAATTAAATCCGTTTATTCTGGAGCGTTTAGACTGAAGAGATGGAATGACTCTACTGTCTTGGATGTAATTCAGTTGCAATTTCACTTCCATAGAGTTTATGGGAAAGAAGAAGCAATTAATTTCTTTCTTGGGGAGAATACATCACGGGAAAAGTCTTGAGGTGCTTGAAAATACGTTGTACAGGTGACAAACACATTTCATCGCCCTGGAAGGACATGGCCTGTGATAGAGAATAACCGTTATCTGGGTGAATCATATTCAGGGCAGTTAAATACATATTCTATTTAGTTATCCATATTTTATTTAGAAAATATGTAGCAGATAAAGAGATGTGGGATTATTTAAGTCTTAAGATTCGTAGCCTAGCAATAACAGCCTTAGTTGCTTTGTCGCAGAAAGAAACAACTCTCTGCATGTGGCACGCACTCTTACATCCTCTATAGTATTCTGAGCAGTTCCACTGACTAGAAAATTTGTTTTTCAGTCTCTTCAGGTCTCCCTGACGTTTATATTTTATTTTGACTTGAGAAAGAAGGCGAAGACAGCAGAGTTTTGCAGTTTATACAAATAATTTATGTATTTGCATCTCAGAAGCGTCTCTGCTCCACACTTTCTTTGTAACTAAGATGGATTGAGGATATGTGAAGATGTATTAGAGTGGGTGGCTTACTTGTCGGAAATGTAATATAGTAGTGGAATGTAATTGTGTGCAAGGGATGCATTATACAGTGTTGGGAATTACACAGAAACATTACACGCGCCTGCGTAATGCATGAGGACCTCTTCTTGGTGCTTCGATGTAGGAAAGACCTATAAGAATGGAATACACGTGGCAATCAATATTGCATTATTTTAGATGCTGTTTAGGTTTCGTCGCACACATCTTTACGACATGCTATCAATTCCATAAACATACATCCTACAGACCGTTTACTTTTATAATGTTCTGAAGGGAATAGCGCAGTTGCTACCTGAGCACCCATCTAGATCACTGGAAAGCTAGGCAGTTTTACTGATCTTTCTTTTTCTTACCAGGATCGGCTTATCGACTTCTGTATCTATTGATGTTTCTGGCTTCTCTTTAGTGAGTTTGTTTCTTTTTTTTGTAAAGATCGAGCAATGTGCCTTTGTGTCTATTGCTGCATCTCTTTCTTTTTTTCCATGTATTTCAATCTTGCTCTGTCTTCGTCTTGCGTTATATTTCTCGCTGTTTTCTTCTTTCTGTCTTCCTTAAGTCCTGTTTATCTGTCCTCTCTGTATAACTCTCTATTCTTTATTTAATTTACCTCTCAGTCGACTGTCAAATAAAGACGTCTATATATATAGCATTTCAACAAACTCAGTACATTGATAGAGAGGAACTAATTTTTCATCTTCCATGCAAGGTATGACTAGTTCGCTCCTGCCCCTAGAAAGGCAGATCATATTAGTATTAGGCATACAATGAAAAGGAAGCCACAGACGTTTTACAATAGTGTCTTCACTAACATTATTCCAAGAGATCTGCAAGGTTTCCCATAAATTTTGTGAAGATGAGCAGACTTCACGGACTTGATGGGGTAGATGATCCCATAAAAATTCTGTTTTTTTTAAGTCAGGCTATTGGGGTGGCCCCACCATAATTTGCAATGGCTAGAAAGTCATTGTACATCTTAGAGCTGTGCTTCGAGTCATTGTCTTGTTGTAATATAAAATTTCTTCCGCAAAGTTCAGAATTTATTACATACGTTCAAGAATGTTTTTATAGCCTTCTTTTCTTAAAATTCCTTCGATTCTGACGATGTCACCCACTCTAGAAAAACAGCAGCAACCTTAGATAACGATGGAACCACTACCATGCTTGACTGTTGTCACTAAACGATGTGGCACCATTTTTGCTTCAGTTGATCGTCTCACATAAACTCTATGCTGGGATCCAAAAATTTCAGATTTGGATTCATTGGTCCACATATGTTTTTCTACTCTTCAATTGGTTTTTAGCCCAAGCCAAGCGTTTCTTTCGATTTTCTGTTTTTAATAAAATAAGGGTTTTTCGACCACTACATGACCATGAAGTCCTTGTTTAAGACGAAGTTTTACAGTGGATGTAGACACGGGAGTTCCTATTGAACTCAGTTCTCATTTCAGGTGCAGTAAGTCGTCGGTTGCGTTTAGAAATCAGTGTTATGGTCTAATCTTGTGCTTCCGTTGTTACGCGCTGTCGTCCTGACACACAAAACAATACTCCCACTTTCTAGACTATTCTAGAATCACCCACAACGTTCAGGAACCGTCTACAATATTCTATCACATTCAAGAGCCATCTACTCCTTTCTGGAATATTCTAGAAATTTCTTAATATTTCTTAAATATTATTTAATTTTTTTGATTTTCATACATAACAGAAAACATTTTAATAAAAATTGGTAAATAAGTTGGTTCTATTTTAATAAAAACTTTTAAAATTAAGAAAAATGACACATGATTTCAAACATTTAGGCTGGAGTGTGGAGCGGGAGAGTATCCAGCTGACTTTTGAATTTCCCTAAGCTATCAGCCTTATTCAAATAATTAACAATCATTGGAATAAGGAATTTTTAATTCATGCTCACTAAATGCGTAAGCTATTTTTTGGTTGCTATACGCCCAAGTTTAAGACCTTGCATTTTGCTGCCACTTCTTCGACCATCTCTGAAGCCAATCGAAGTCATCTTGAAGGAGCTCTACTCTGATAATTAATCATTCTCATAATCTTCGCATCATCTTAGAATTTTGACATCGCGCCCTCTGACCCTTTGTAGATGCCATTTATGAAAATCATAAACAGCAATGGTCCTATAAACGACCTTTGGGGGTCCCCACTACAAAGCTTGCCCAATATGAACAGTAACCATTAATCGCAACCCTCTGGCTCTTGACCTACAGTAGTCCTGCAGTCCATCTGGGAACCTTGGTCCATCTGCAGTCCATCCATAATTCCAACACGTTCCCGGTTATACAGTAGCCGGGAAAGTGTTGGATGCTTCGCTAAAATCCAAATAAACAATGTCCAAATTATTGCCTGCATCCAGTTCACGAGTGATTGTGTCAAAATAGCTACTTTAGGATATTCGGATATACGAGCTTTTAGAGGTTATAGACATATGACAACACCTGCACAGAATAAAGAATTCAGCTTGAAAATTTCATGTCTCTAGCACTATTTTATTCGAAGTTATTCGCATTTTCTTGGATTTTTATTTAAAATGATTACCCTTCTGTATTTGTCCTGTTTCATTAAAAATACACCACTACTGGTTCATCGCTGCGCATATACTGTTTGAAATAACAGTAAAATAGAACTGAACTTGCCCACCATTCTTCATCTCTTACTTTCAGTACGTTCGTTTGGCTATTTAAATAACTGCGTTCGATTTCTTCTTTTCTTCCAGATCGATCCGAATTCATCTTTTTTGAAGAGAAAGCTGTTAGCGTTGCGAATGTACTCACCATAATTAATGGAGCTTAGAAGGCATTTGAAGTTCCATCGTAGTTAGATGTACTTTATACTTATTTAGGTACTGCATATATGATCAATGTAACCATTTCCTCTATTAGTAATGCTAGGCGACTGGCACTCTGCTCTTTTAAAACGTGAGAAGCCTACTCAAAACAGAAAGTATATCATTAAGGGTGGATCATCTGATTATTACAGAGTTGTATTTGTGGACTTCTCTTTATAGGAGTGTACCGTTTATATCCTTTCATTTACAAAAACTTTTTGATAAACAGTTACAACTTATACATCAATGCACTCAATTGGTATAAATATATCGCGTGTTGCTTGTGGCCAATAATTTCCATCTATAGTTTCTCTTTTCGGGCAATTAGATATCAAACCTTTTTGTTATCTGCTATCTTTTTTAGCTACACGTACATATTCTCATGCGTTGTTGATATGTAAAAAGTTGATACGTTCGGAATTAAAGCGCACATTAATGTGCACTATACTGCCAACAGTAACCGGACATCCGCATGTTTCAAAGAATCTTGTATTGATGCAATATTTAAAGAAGCAACGGTCTAAATTACACACTGTGTTCTTGTCATTAGACTCTGAACCAATTTTTGATATCAGGAAGACGATATTTTGTCTCAGTCCTCCTTAAACACAGTGGTTAGTTCAACTACTGATTGTGGATATGTTAGTCAGACCCGAAGCCGACATTTTAGTTCAAACTAACGGTGTTCAATAGGGTTTAGATGTGTTGGCAAACTGCTGGTAGAAGAGGAGTCCCAGTTCTGTCTCAAAGTGGCACAATATAAACTCCAATAGCAAGTAAAGAAATAATAGCTAGTTGAGTACATTTGACGGTTGCAGCAGCAAATTCTTTTGCGGTTGATACACCAAAATTTTTATTATCAGATCGCTGTGTTATAGAAAGTGTCTTATTCGATTCCTTAAGTGACTAAAGTCGATTCCTTCAGTCGATACTTTAATGCGTGGTCATCTCGTTTCAGGATATCAAGGGAGTAGGAAACTGTCGCTGAGTTGGTGAACTATGTAAAGGTTTGTCAAGTGGAGAGGTCCAGTTGTTGAGTGAAGGTGTGGAAGTGGAAGAATGTGTGGAGAAGGTGTGGAAGAAGGTGTGGAGTAGTGGAAGAATGTCTACATACCCCAGTTTCTAACAGTGAAAATGTGATATATGAATGAAAATCTAGATATTAAAGTGAATTACAGCGTACCTGTAGGTAGGATGATTAGCATTACAAAAGAATTGAGTTGTGGGATGGAACAGGAAAGCTTCATTATAGACTATCATATGATTCCAGTTTTTAAAACTCGAGAACAACTTTTGCTAAAAGAACGACAAAATGTGTAAAACAACTTAAGTTACAATAAGTCTCCTCTAACAAAACCTCTACAAGATCTATTCCCGGCAGATAGAGGAGGGAGTCTATGATCTTGTAGAGAGGGGAGGGGGAGTCTATCTTCTGTAGAGATAGACTCCCTCCATAATGTGTATTTCTGCAGTATATTTTTATGCAAGGGGGAGTTGTTAATGTAACAAGCGCACTGCATAATAGATTTATGGAATAGTGAAAAAGCTTTTTCTTTTCCTTTTGCTCTTGATTATTTTCAAAACTTCTGATATTGCGCTTCTGTTTATGGCAAAACAGTATATTCTGTTAATATTAAATGTTTCAGCAAAGTTCGAACAAAAGTTTCTTGAGAAGTGTTTTGTTGAATTTCTTTCTAATAGCATTTTAAATAGGTATATTTAAATAGGTATAATAGGTATATATACCTATATTTAAATAGGTATAATAGGTATGTATACCTATATTTATATAGGTATATATATTATTTTCTAAATTTCTTCCTAAATTCATATTTTATTTCTATTTCTAAATCTACGCTGTGTGACCACTTTATTAAATGTACTGCCTAATAGATTGATAGATCGCACCTTACCCCCCCCCCCCCCCAGAATGGCCTCAACGAAATCGTGCCACAGAGAATGCTGGTGCACATTGACTCAAATATGTCGAATAGTTGTTGTTGCAAATTAGTTGTGGACCTATACTTCGAAGAGTTCTTGCCGCCATTAGTATACAACAGGTGCTCAACTAGGTTAAGATCTGATGACTTAGGAAACCACCGGAGTAGACTTGAGTTCACTCTCATATTCTGGAACGATTTTTTTACAATACTGACCCTATGACATAGTACATGATCCTGTGTAAGAACCCATTCGTGGATAGATGCTCTTGGCTGCCCATGAAGGGATATGCTTGGTCAGAAACAACTTACAGATAATATGCGACAACCAAACGTTACTTCATTGGTAATAAGTGGCCCGATCTGCACCATGAAAATACTCCCATACCATTAAACCACTTGCATTTTCTACGCCTCACAGGATGAGCTGAAGGACTAATAACTCTTTCGCCACGTTCGTCTCATCATCGTGAAACAGCAGAAACAGGGATTCGTTAAAAGAGGCAACGTTTTCCCAGTATTTCCTAAGCCCATAGTAACCATACCTCGTGCTTTTTTTCCGACAGGAGTGGAACCCAGTAAGTGGCGAATACCTACTCCTTGACAAAGGTGCAACGAATTGTGCATTCAGAAATACCTCTTTAGTTACCACTTTTGTACTGGGTTGTTATTTGAGGGACTGTAATCTGTCTGTAAACCTGTTTTGTCAAGCTTCCGTTGGCCAAACGCGTTAAGGAGCGTTTTCTGACCATAAGATCCACATTGATTGGATGTTATTTAGGTAATGGATCAATCTCGATACACCAGAGATAGCCTTAAGTGAAAACCCCAGCACGGTTTCGGAATCCCTCTATTTCATGAAAACGATACGTGTACCTACTAAAGTTGCCACTGGATGTATAATAAAATCGATTACACGCGGTTTAATACATGAAATGCCCTGCGATGAAATTTAATTAAATAGAAATAGTTAAAACGAACTATTTTTAAACTCTATTTAAACGATTGAATTTGAATTAATTAAAATTTGGATCAAAAATATATCAGCGATTTATTTTATCTTTCCTGTTCACAGAATGGCGCTTGTCTCAGTTTACTTAATGTCTTTGTTAATAACAAATTGAAATCTCTCTGAAGTAATGCCAAATATCTATATAAAAGCCGATATATATTATGCATTATTTATTTTTCAAACTCAATCATTTAATCCGATGGATTCGAGCTATTATAATATATATAGAGAACGTGGATTTATTTAAAACAGACAGAGAGATAAATAGGCAGATAAAAAGTAAGCGAATACATTTTTATTGGAAACAAATCCAATTGTAGATCGCCATGATAAATCCTCAACCACATCTAGCAGTTCTGGAAATTTGCCGCTAAAAGACCTCATGCAGTTTAATAACACCGACTCCGTGATATAAAATCATTTCCTGTCTACCTGCGGGGTATTATATAAATATTTACTACACATTGTAGTCTGATCCTATTTGAGCAGTCATGTTTTATGCAAATAACTGAAAGGAAGATCGGCATGCAGCGTCAAGAAACGTAGCACACACACACTTCAAACCCAAAACTGCCACCTGCAATGCGGGATTCGCCTTATTGCTTATCTACAAGCTATTATACAGAAAGCACAAAAGAATTTCTTTTCACGCCACATCACAAAGTTATTCTCGAAGCCAGATATGTTTCTACGTTATATGTATTTTCGTTTTCAAGGGAATTTTTCAACCCAATGCATTTAGATTTTTGGGAACATTCCATCGGTTGCACGTATGTGGACAGTCTGCTTAAATGTTCCCTAAACATTGATAAAGCGACACCTTTGGAAAGGCAGAAAAACGAAAGAATCTTATCTGTATGCTTTTTTGTGGATCTCTGTTATCTGTTCTTAAATACTATATGAACTATATTGGCTAGCAAGAAATTTAAAAGTGTATGGTAGATTCTTCGAAAAAATTTGAGATAACAAGACATTTTGAGTACCCGGCACGTGGAGTAAAGATTTTAGTCCGTTCCTTGTATGAAGCATATTTCCCAACGAAAGTGGAGGAAAATGTTTTTGTAATAAACATCCTTCTTGGAGATTCTTGAACGTTCTGGGATTCCAAGGTTTCGTAACCTCCCTTTTCAACTGGTCCGCATTTAACTTTCCTTTATGATATTAGGAAGCCTATTGAATACTCTTTTAAGATGGGTAACCGAGTTGTCTGCTAATGGGAAATACTATACTCCAGAGTATAGTTTGTTAAATACATTTTAAAAGCTATTAGTATTCAACAAAACTTTCAGTCTATTCATGTGAGATTGGCTTTTTCCACAGTTCTTAGTAGACATACTGGTGAGAGCAGCCTAATTCACATGATACGACACTACTTCAATGTCGCTAGCAAGTAAAGTGACCTGTGCATCGTCACGAAGAACAATGTAGTACATAAAGCACAAAGGTTACTAATGGAACTCTAGTCTTCATGTTAAAGTGCTCTTGTAGTCCATTATGTCCATTATTTAACTTGAACGAATAGGTTCAACGAGCATTGCCGGAAGTAGCGAGACAATCGTAGCGTTCGCGCCCATTCTTCATTTTGGTATACATTACCTTAATGGAATGGCTTCAAAACGGAATTTAACTTGGTAATATTATCTGCCTGGTTTAGATAATAATTAAAAAATGTAAATAAGAAAAATAGCGACTCTATTCAGTCTCTTGGAGTATGCGAAAAACAAGAGATCAAAACCATTGTGCAAAATGAGGATGGATACAGTTTATATTTTATTTTCTACTTTCATATTAAGTGGCTGGTGTGATCATTCAGAATCAAGTACCAGAAATAGTCGCCCATCATAGTTTCTTACCACCTTCTTTGCTGCTACTTCTCCAATTTTCTATGTCTTGGTGGAATCTCTCCCAATGCTGGTTACTAATATCGCCAGGTTTTGGAATGAAAAATTCAAAACGAAGTATGATTAAGGGAGCTTGGCTGATATTCGGCATCCCAGTTTTTCGATCTTAAATTTGCAAAGAAGCAATTCGCCGCAAGGCAAAACATCTTCCAGGCATTTAGCTCAGCATCAGTAATTTTATCTTCCAGTTCTTGCGAAGCCTACACCAGCTTAACTTGTGAATCAATAAATATTCCGACTTTCACTTTTGCATTTGACAGTTTTGGAGTGGACAAAATAATGGAAACAACTATAATAAGAGTTACAAGTATGCACTCACTAAGATAGTGTTGAGTTTCCTTTTGCTTTTAAAACACTTTGCATTCTACTTGGAATAGATTCATGTAAATCTTGAACTGTTTTAAATAGAATATTGGACTACTCTTCATGGAGGAGCCTTTCAAACTTCCTGAGTGATGAAGGTGGAGGAAATCTGCTTCTCATCCTCCTCCTCTCCAAATATGCCTACAATGGCTCAATAACGGTGATTGTGAAGACCATGGGAGGTGCTTAGCCTCAGTTTGATGTTTCTCAAACCAAGATTGGACACATCTGGCATGTGTCCAATTGGAGCATTGTCATCTTGAAACGCGACATCGTTTGCGGGAAACAATGTCTGCGCCATCGGATGAGCCCTGCCTCCAGAATATCGAGGTAATTACTAACAGTAATTCACCCGTTCAGGGTGATGATAGGACCCAAAGAATACTAAGATACTGCTGCCCAAACCATTGTTGATCTCCTCCATGTTTTTATATCGCCTCTGAACATTAGCTTTTATTTGCCTTTCTTCACAGTACTACCTACAAGAAAAAAAAAGAAACAAAACCATCACTGTATCTTCATAAATACGTTATATGAACAACTACTTTCATATCAGATGTTTACATTATTTTGTCCCCCTCCATAGGTTGTAGTTGCGTGAAGGCGCCACCTTGAAGATTCAGTGCTTTAACAAATTGTTTAATCAGTATCAGTTTGATATAGAGGGCTGTAGGCAAGATTTTTTTGTTTCTTAGAGGGACTGTTTACTACAGTGTGTGCGCCAGGTCTAAACTCATATTCTCTGACTCATGATTTTCATTTCTGTATTCTTATTTAATATGTCCAAAGTGCCCAACAGGAATCTTTGGGTGTACGAGTTATGAAGCCATTCTTCTGGATTATGCTAATACTGATCTCTTGATAATGATCTGTAAAATCGAACAATAGCACAAGGATTCTGCAACAGTATATAACTGACGCGTCTTTTTCAGCATGTCGAGGTTTTCCATCGGGAATGTATTGGATTCCACTCTTTTAAACGGACCTCAGGAGCTCTGCATTCAACTGAGTTATTCGGTTTCTGCTGATTAGGGAAATGTGGCGTTTTAGCGTGGGTCACTGGAGCAATAGAAGATGATATGTTGAGATACACTATAGTTTTAATCTGCAGACTTTTTTAGCTTTGATAAGGATTCACTATGCAAATATGGCAGTTAACATGATGGTTTGTGGGCTCTCTCCTTATCAGAGGTATAACAAAAGGCATACACTTACGACGCCCACAACTTGTGTTGATCACTCAGAGGCAGTGCAGACATTGCACCCAACTTGGTCCACCCATAGTGTTACGTTTCCTTCTTAGGACTTGTATAATATCGAAAAACATCACAGAGAAGTTTGGAAATAACTTATACCTTCGTTTGGTAGCCAAACAAACTTCAAAATAAAATAAAAAAACATATTATATATGCACGACCTTCTCTTATACACTGCTCGACAAAATTAATGGAACAAAATGTTTTTCGTGAATATTTTATTGTGAACATGTCGCCGAAGGCAAATATTTGATATAATCGGCATTCTAGAATTCAAATTCCGAGTATCCAATAGAAATCGATCTACCACCTTATAGAGCCGTATATTATGCAAATTATGCGTGCCAATGAAAATACTGGTTGCGACCACATCACTTCATTCTCGTTTTTTTGATTTGCTCAGTGGATAGCCCCATCTGCAGTACTCAGGATGGCAAGTCATCGTCGTTTAATTGATTCTTTGAGATGTCGGATAGTTGGACGACTGGAAGCCGGACAGTCGCTAGCGTAGGTGGCACGTTGGCCTAATGTGTCACGCAGTTCCGTCTCGGCACTATGGAAGCAGTTTTGGGAGAGAGGAATCATTACAAGAAAAGCTGGTAAAGTTCGCTCGAGGGCTGTCTCCAACAGAACAGACCGCTCCGCGGCTCTAACAGCAAGATGAAATCTTGCTGTTAGAGCCGGGGAGCGGTCTGTTCCTAGAGCCCTTCGATATCCTGTCATTAACTGTCTCTAGAGGTTGCTGTGGCCACAGGTGAAAACATTCCTAACCGGGCTGTGTCAAGAAGGCCCGATTCAAGTGCTCTACGCAAGGAAGCCAGTGGTTTAACCCCAAACCAACGCAGAGCTCGTCGAAACTGGTGCCATGAACATGTGACTTGGATCCCTGACAAATGGGATACAGTTCTGTTCTCTGATGAGTCCTGATTTAGCCTACAAACAGATTCTACACGTTATTTCATCTGAAGACAACAAAGAATGCGATACCATCCTTCCAACATCAGAGAGAAAGGGACGCTTACTGTGGAGGCGCTGTTCTCGTTAGGGGGCGGAATTATGATCAATGTAAACGCCCCTTTTCATGTTTTTGATATGGTTACCAAAACAGCGCAGAGATACTGACAACAGATTCTCTAACCTATGTGCGACTTTTTAGCGGTGCGGTTGGCCCAACGTTTCTCTTTATGCCTCAGCCGACCGGGCTAGCCAGGTGGGTAAAGTGCCTGTCTGGCAACCCAAAGGTCACGGGTTCGAATCCCGCCTTGGGCTTGGATCAAAGTACTGCAAAAACCTTGGGAGGTGCACTATGGCCACAGAAGCCGATGCGCCAACAACTACCAAAAATAAAATAAAAAATATAAAAAATACTTTATGCCTCACTGCATATAGAGTTCAAGCTGTAGAGGAATATCTTGAAACTGAAGAAATTCAGCGACTGCGGTGACAAGCACGATCACCAGACTGAAATCCAATTGAATATGCATGAGACGCCCTTAGGCGTCGCATTGCACGCCAACCGTAGCTCACCAAGTGACCAACTCCTTGGTCACTTGGTGAGCTACGGTCTGAGCCGGTGGAAGAATGGGATTTGTTGCCACAGAATCTTATAGACACCCTTATATCGAGCATGGTTCACGGCTGTCAGGCCTATTTAGCTGTTGGAAGGGTTCAGACACCGTACTGATGTCCTATGACCATATTTTCAAACATCTTGTATCGACTTCTGTAATGTGACCTTTCTGCTAATTCTTATAGAACCCCTATAAATATACCTTATGCCTGTCAGAAATTTCTCACTATACATAATAATTCCTGGATTTCCATTGGTCCGATTTTAATGAAATTTGGTTTGGTTGCTCAAGTTTTCCTAAAAGGTCCAAATATTTTATGAAAGTCCGTCCACTAAGAGTCAAGTTATTGCATGAGGATGGACAGAGGGACGGACATTTTGAAGACAGACGCTTTACGCACATATCATAATGCCTAAAAAACATAACCTTACACAGACCTTGCAAGAGCGTCTCTCTATCTGCACCCGGAGCACACCCACACATACTTTTTTTCTCTGGTTCCATCTGCTCATCAGTAGGTTGAGTGCATGTTATAATGCACTAGACCAAATTTGCAAATTTAGGCTTTTAATTTTCTTATCCTGTTTCTATTTAAGTAATCTCTCTCTCTCTCTCTTATGATTTTCTGAAACTAATATGAATTGTTAGCACGCAAAAACATTTCAGTCAGACTCACCTTAAGACGTGTAGCGTGGGATTTTCACATTTACGTTCTGTTTCTTGTGATTTGTATTGGAAGCAAAGAGAGACGCTGTGCGGTTATTTTGTTTCCTTTTGCTGCTTGCGATTTCATCTTGAGATTAAAGCGATCTGTAAATGAAAGAACAATAATAAAAAAAATGAAAAACACGCGTTGTTTAGAAAAACACAGTATTTGTAGAAAATATCCTACAGGAAATAATTAAATATTCGCTCTATGGGCAAGAGGAGAAGAACAGAAATGGACTAATATAATTGTCATTGGCATTTTTCAATTTTCAATGACATCCTCTGGAAAACTGGTTTTGTTCAATAGTCCTGCATGCGATTTTATATGCATGCGATAACAACACACTGGTCTATTAAGTTATGGTAAAATTATAATTTCCAACTAAACTTTCTTTCGTATAAAAATATTTGATAGAACGTACGTGCACCTATGGCAGTTAAACATAAGATGGACGTGAATCTGTTTTGTGGACATTTTCAAAATTAAATTAGCCGGAAATGGAGAGCTTGCTTTAAAATTTATTTATTTCAACACTAAGTTCATAATCAAGACAAAAATATGGAAAATCATTATGCTTACAGTTAATTATACAGTTGCTTGTAACAATGACCAGCTATAGAAGACTTAGGCTGTCCAATTGTTTCCTCTCTCACTAGTATCTTCCTCAATCCAGTTCCAAAATGCGAGCTGAGAGGAGTGCTGAGAACAAAACTTATCGGTAACTGTATTTTCTAGAAAACTTCCATGGAATCTGTGAGGTAATGAAGTCCCGTCCAACTTCCACTTTGGTCAAACAGAAAGAACTTCATTTATTGAGATAATAAGATGGATCACCATCTTGATGAAATGATAGATGCTAGAAGTCCGTCAGCAGCTGTAGAAAATAACCATCTATGAAATATTTCTAGTAGTTGATTCCTGTTACAATTTTCTTCACGAAAAGAAAGAAACACGAAATCGTCTCACAATGGAAAAGAACGGTGGACTGTTTCAGATGAATTTTCATTTTTCCATCTGTGTACATTACGATGTTGTTTAGGAGCATTAGCAACTAAGGCCATATTGCTCCGGAGATATGCGGTGGTCATTCCCTGACCTTTCCGCATCCTCCGTATTTGGTGGCTCACGGGCTCGAACCCCGGTCTAATCAAGAAGCGTGTGCTACGCACTACTGCTCCTGCCCACCCGGCTACGGAGGCGCCTGTACTTAATGTGTCCATACGTTACGTTATTGCCTCATTACTGAATACCATTGAACCACTAAAATTTGTCTGCCAATATTTGACAACAGAACTCAACGGAATTCCTTGCCACCCTGTACAATTGCATGCAGAAGTGGTCGAGTCCTCTTTTGACGAGAATCTTGCAGAGATTAGAATTGACTTGGCAACAGACCGGTTTCATTCTAATAGCACGTGAATCACCTGTACTTTTCTCTGAAGAAGACATCACAATGAAAACGGTAAAATTTAAATGAAGATCTCTTATGACTGTAAGGACGTAATAACGGTGTTGTCTAGATATTGACACCTACACTTCTTGCTTCCTGCAATCATCCCACTTTCGAAATCAGAAAGATCTTGGTGCCGACCTATTCCTCGCAGCACTCAAAAGCTGATAGCCATATAGTTTCCGACTTTGAGCCTTCACCAGCGTCACAGATCAGTCCATTCCTACATAAGGGGGTATTGATAATGCAAAGACAAATCAGTGTATAAGACAATGGTTAAGCTGGAAATTTAGCATTACACAGTCTGGAAACCTCATTTTAGGAGGGATGTTAGAACTGTTGTAGGAGGCAGAAAAGGGTATTTTTTCCAGGAAAGACTTGAAGAGGATGAAGAAGAAATTTGAAGATGATGGCTGGAGGAAAGATGTCCGAATATTTGCTTTCAGCCAACAAGTAGTTAACTGTTAGAACAAACTTCCCTCTAATGTTGCAGAAGTGGTTATTTTGAATAAATTTAAAGAAGGGGATTGGACAAATTACAAGAAGGGATGGGCAAATGAGGTGGGTAGTGTAGTTATTAGTTTTTTCTTTTGGCTGATGCTGTATAAGCCTGCTTCCTTGCATCATATTGCCACTACTAATACTAATATATTTTGTAAGAGGTGTCGTCGGAAAATTAACTCATCCTCAGAACTTAGCAACTGATGCGGTGAACCGACCGTTGCCAAGACAACGCTAATCACGAGAATGTTTTTCCCGTCAGAAGACTTGTCTCACTTCCTTTTCTTCACCAACGTTCGCACTTTTTTCTGCTAACGCCAAGCAGGTACCACATGTGGCAGCTTCAGTAATACTGAACAAGAAAAAAAGTGCTATTTTTTGCTATCACTTAAATGCATCATTCATAAAATCCAGTAATGCTATGAAAATAAAATGCCCCAATATTTTTGATGGCAGTGTATATGGCAAAATTCAATAAAGATCGCTGATGGCATGGATTAATTCTGTTACTATGATCCCTTCTATAGAAAACAAACCTATTTAAGGGCTATTCTTATGCGGTTACCTTGACATTAGTGAACAACAACAGCGATTGGCTGAACGTGAAAGAGAGAAGTCGTGGATAGTTACGAATGTGTCGTTCTTCAGAAGAGAACCGATCGGAAAAGGGAAACAAATCTGGTGACCCAGGGAAACAGAACAAGTTCGCGTAACCTGGGCAAATAAAAGGCAGAGAAGGCAAGAAGAAGCAAAAAGATCGCTGTCTCCATCATCATTATCCACCGGCGTTGTGGAGATTGTTTGCGTCCTTCAAGAGTGACGTGGCTCTGCTGATAACTGACTCGATCGATGGTCTCAGCTGGTCGGTGATTAGTGGGAGAACCAAGAAAAAAAACGGGCGTTGATGAGTACAGCCACGCTCGGTGATAGATCACCACGACGGATCGGTCACAACAAGGTCAACATTATAGGCGTCTTCGTCAAACGCGTGAAGATGTGACTTGAGATTTGAACCTTCCGTGCTTACCATAGTCAAAGTGTGAGTGTTGCTTCGCAGCAATCGCTGGACACACGTTCACTAGGCGCCTCCTCGTGTAGCTATAAACATCTCATGTTCCTTCTGAGTATTACTCGTACTCTCCTTTTATTTCTCCCACTTTCGGACATTCACTTATTGTCTTTCTTTTATCGTTTCCTTTGATTCAGTTTTTTTTTTTTTTTTTTAGTTGTGGAACCTCTGCCTTATACTTTTTTTTTTAAATCCGCTCGCTTCAAATTTATAGTATAGTTTCTAATATTAAAAAAGAATATTTTAAAGGCTATTTAAAAAATATATTTATGAAACTCTGAAATGAATTAATGAAATATATTTTCTTCCGAACTAAGAGTTTCAAATATTTGCGAACTTTATTAATTATATAAAAATATGCACAGATAAAAGCAAAAAAAATCTTTATTATCTTCGATGTATGATTCCCTTTCCATGAGACAGTTATAAAGGAAAGAACCACTTTCTTCTTTCAGTGTTTTTTCAGAATAATAACCTTATAATTGGTTTCCAAATGAAAATAACGCCAAGGCTTTCCACTTAGCCCCCAAGAGATGAGTTAAGAGAAATTTCTGTTTACATCTACTTAAATAAAGAATTGGGAACAGTTTCCTTCTGGGAGACGTCGGACTTTGGCGAAATTGTTATCTCCTTAGATAGAAGGCGACCATCAATAAACGGTCGATAATCGACTACAGCTGTGCCCCTTCACCCTGAGGGATCTGCCGACTTGCGAGACTAATTGCATCCTTGGGCGGTCCATAGTGTGAACCTCTTTCATCCAAACAATGGCATTGACAAAAACTGCGTGCAGTAATTAGTTTGATTAAGATAGTAATTACTAAGGGTGACAGGGAGCATGAGAGAAGTAACAGGGCGATGTTTGTCAGAGAAATTTTTCCCCTTGGGGACATTAATCAAATCGACATATTTGGAACGTGAGAGTTGATCGAATAACAAAGTACAGTTTTTGTAGCAATTTCTAAATATATAATGCTGTAATCGATTAAATGATTGCATCAGTATATGTTATGTACACGCCGAGATATATCCAAAGCGATTCTAATTCGTAAGATTTACAAATAATCAAAAGATATGCACAGTAAAAAGTCCAGTCCTGGCGTTGTCCAGTCTTACTATATCCGTTGTCCACAGTTGAGTCTTGGAGTTGGTGGCACCACTCCACTCCAGCCTAATCTTTAGAAACAAATGGCTTTCGTACGGGCACATGACTACCAAATCCCAGATTCTTCAACTCCAGCCTCACAGTTCAGTTGGAAATTCGTCATTCTTTGCCTAAATTTAACTTTAAGTCATTTGCTGCACACTGGATCTTTTAATCAGCTTTCGCTTTAATTCCTTCTGTCTCATTCTCGGAGTATCAACTTTGTGCCGCATGTCTTTCTTTTATAGCTGCGCTCTCCTTTCGTTTTCTATTCATTGTATACCTCTGAGACGGTTTCTTTGAATACACCAGAGATTGGATTTGTTTTCTCAATTGTGTCTCCTTGCAAAATATGCTCCAACAATAACACCTTTCTGAAAATCGGAAATGTCATCTTTCTTCTCAATGACCAGATCGACTAAACATGCCTGAGAAAAAGAGCGCGATATTTATCTGATACCAAGGAACTTGTGACCATACTACGTGACCACTTAAATTTGCATACTGTACGTTTCATTTTCTGTTGACGCCATTGCAAAAAGTTTAAAATTTTTTAGCCAGTGCACATTTTGACCACAGTATTGAAATTTGTGTGAATGGTGTAACTATTCATTCATCTACTCATCGATTACTGTGACTGAATTGTAGTTAGACAAAAAGTCAGACAAATGGGCTTTAAATATGCAAATATGTTTATTAAAGTTTTTATGTCTTACGCGTCTTGGTTGATATAATTATTGGATAATAGCCTGCGGAAAATAAGTTAATTTTATGCCATCTGAACATATCTTCCGGTAATAATTAAAATGTTGTTATGCTCGCTATGGAAAAAGAAAAGTTTTAATTATAATAATGTAATGTACTGGTTACTAACACAACACCCCCTAGCTACATTAGCTTTAGCTTTTTTTTTAATTAATGAACATTTTAAATTTGCAATTTCATTTTAAAAGAAGAAATACAGAAGTTCACGTGATATTTAATAACACGCAGAATTTCTTTGTAAAAAAGATCATAATTATTAAAGTGATTTTTTTTTTCTTCGTTTACTGGTTCAGTTGTTGTTGTTGGGTTTTAGGAGAATCAGCAACTAAGGCCATATTGCTGCATATATATTATCTATTGTGTGTGTTCTGAGGTCGATTTTTCTGTTTGTTGGATGAAAAACCCGAGTTTCCGGGAGAAAAAACCACGCTGCCTTCGCCTGAGATCGAATAACTCAGCCACGTTGTGAAAAAAGCCCATAAAAATTTCTCCCGCCATTCGATGGGACTGGAACTTAAGGCTTTTCCAACCATGTGGGGAGGACAGCGATCCTACCAACTGTGCTACACGCCACGGCTGCTGGTTCAGAAACAAGAGGTCACTTTGCTTACAATTTCGACCAATAAGATGATTTAGATTTTGACACCCTCTTTGGAATGATTGATAGTTTATATTTATATCTAAGTAAAGAACTGAATAAATCAATATTTCTGAATTAATAGATAAAAAGAGCATTTAGTGCATAAAAGTTATAAATATATTTTCAGTATGGTTTTGATACAACGTAGTCCTAATAAACAGAACAAGGATTACTGAAAACTCAGCTTATAAAATAAAAGGGTATTTTATGATTTATTTTTTAAAATCAATTGACTATTTTATTTATTTACTGTTATCCAGAGGTGGAAAAGAGGATTTCCTCCACAAATGTACTTTCGATTATAAATTGTAGGCGTGACTGGATTCTTCTGAGAAATTTTGTTTATTTAATTATCTGAACAAAATTTCAATTGATGTCAACGATTTAAAATTAATAAATTTAATTAAGTCAGTACATGTGTCGGTAACCCTCTTTTCTACCTTCTGGTAATCAATAAACCATCAAATTTGCAAATAGATTGCAGGTTGTGTTTTGTTTTGTTTTTACGTTTTTAAATTTAATTATTAAATTTCCACGTAATGCCTTTCGCACGACATTTACATATTTTTGTTTACACCCCTATGCGAATTCATGTAGTTATTACTTTGGTATTATTCAAAAGGTTGAAGAAGAAGAATCTTGGATTTCGTGACGAGCAGAATTAAACTGCTTAATAAATGCAATGGTCTTAATGCTAACAAAACAAGGGACTTAAGTCTATACCAGAAGTTACTTTGGTTTTGCACTAAACCATCTGAAAGCCACCTGCAATTTTAAACAAATAGCAGAGGGTCTTCAGAAGAG